>NC_081137.1:16009332-16249332 GCF_958295425.1 Solea solea | reverse complement strand
TGTCCCACAAGTAATTGAGGAGATAATGCCAGCAAATTGTCCTCCCCTCCGTCATGAAGCTAATCAAAACTACGAATAATGAAGTGAATTAATTCAGTTGGGAGCTGGTGGCAGAATGCATAAAGGTGACCCGGTGAAAGGTATGTTTAAGACGAGCCGCCATGGGAAATCACCTTCAGAGATGGACGTCCAAGGCAGCCACAGGGAAGTGACATCCCCGGGTTCTGTGATGCGTGTTGCATGCGGAGTGTATTGTGAAATTTTGTAACCTCCACCTCCCTCCTCTCCTCGCGCCTCAGCCAATTTTTGCCCAGGTGCCCTGTCATGTTTTGCTACACTCCTGCAGCAGTGTCTTTCAAGCTCTGATGTGTAACCTTGACTCCTGGTAGAAGAGAGGAGGAGCAGATGGTGAGGAAGGATAATTTAGAGTCTAGTGAAGACCGGAGAAAGAAACTCCATGTGCTTATTCAAGGTGATTTTTTTGTTATATAACTTTTTTTATGACAGTAAACTGTCTGTACGAATGAATTTTTTTTTTAAATTAATTATTATAACATTTATCACATCACATTCAGACATGGACTCAACATTACTTTGGTTATTATGTTGGCTGAAAACTGAAATTACAATTACAGAGGAAATCATTTGATCTAAATAAATTTTTTTTACTGACTATAGAAATATTTTGATAACAAACACCAAATCTGCATTTTTAAGGCCAGGATAAATTATCATCGCTGGGCCTTTTTGAATGTTAATTTTCTATTTTTTATTGTGACCATAAAAATGACGAGCTCATTTTATTGGAATAGTGTTTGAAATCTTCCTAAAATTAAATCAGAAGCATGTGTGGTTATTTCCGTTTATTGTGATAAAGTTTAAGATGTTCATGATATTTAAATTCAAGAGCTGACGTCATAATTATTCTGGATTCCGTTGAAGATAAATGTATTTGCCAGAAATGAATAGCGTAAAAGAATTTGCAACACGGCATGTTGTTAAAAGAAAGCTCTACATTTTGTGAGAGATAAAGAAACCCTTTTTCTTTTTCTTTTTTTTTTCTAGAAATGCTTGCAGGGACAAATAAATTAGATATGTAAATGCGTGAAAGGTGTTTTGCATAATCCGAGTTAATCTATAAAGCAGAATAAACACTTTTAAATAGCAAAGGAAACTTACATGTTATGTTCTACTGCAATTTCCTATCAATATGCTAATAGAAGCGCTTTTGTTTTTACATTTAATTTTTTCCAAACTTACTGATTTTATATATATATATATAGTGCAAAAAATATGAAATTGAGCAACTCTGTTTTATGCAGGTAAAAATACATGAGAATTGAATGTGTACGTGCGTGTGTGTGTGTGTGTGGATTGTTGGACGAGCTGTGATGAATCTCAAAGACATTTTTTCTCTTGCATACAGTAAATAGTCATGTTGTTGCTGAGGGCCTGAGTTTACGCTGTCAGCTCCACCTGATTGGCTGGATCTTGGTATGACTCGTCATATGTTTGGCCAATACGGTTTGCTCAGGCTCTGCTCCTTTTTTTTTTTCTCTTTTTTTTTTCTTGCCCACCCTAAATAAATTGCCTGGAGAAATAGAACAAAAAATTAGAGAAAGAGAGAGAGAGCCTTTCATCTAATTGAGACGCTCATATTAGCTGTGGTGGGAAGATAAGCTCCTCTCTCACTCAGCAGCTATTAAGCTCACTGTATGTTCGACAGTTTCTCCTTTTTTCACTTCAGCTTGATTTTTTCTTTTTCTGCCTTTTTTTCAAAAGCTGTCACCTCAGTGTGCTCAGTGTCAGTGAGGAGCAGGTTTTAAAGTTACAGTGTGTTCTTCTGTGTGTGTCTCAGGTTTGTCTGACAATCTGTGAACCTGCACATACTCGGAAAAGGAGATCATGTGACCTTGTGCCGCTATTTAGTCACCGGGAACAACAGACACACACACAAATACAGTTTTTCAGCTTTGTTGATTTCAGCACCCTCCTACACTTGTAAACATAAATTTATTATAAACATGTACTGAATACATTATGAGACAAAATTGTCACACATTCATAAGATAAATCTTTTTTTTTTCCCAACGAAGAGAAGAATTATAATTTCCACGGTCGAAAAGTCTGCACAAAAAGGTGTGAAAATGTTGCTCCACAATTCTGCACATTTAAAATGTGTGTATTTTCCTCAGTGTGCATCAGTGGTCAACAGCCAGTAAGTGTGTCATATGTCAATTAAAGTGCCCCCAACATATGTCCTTATTGATTACGTGGATAAATCTCTGCTTGGATTTATCTTGTGGTCTGACTCTTTGGGTGTAGACGTTCCTCCTGATTACATTGTGTCTTCTAGTGCCTTGATCCCTTCAGCCCCCAAACCAGGATTACATTTCCTCAGTGTAATCCTTGTTTGGCGGCCTCGGGGTTGCACTGCAACCCCCAAATGTCTTACTGTGATTGTGATATTGTGGAAGTCTTAGAGGGGGGAAGCAATCAAGTGGTGGTTTGATGGTGATTTGTTAATCTTTCCTCAGTAAGCGTGAAGAAAGAGAGGGAGACCAGTAAAAGATTTGCTCTGTTTAGGCTGCTGCTGCTGCTGCTGCTGCTGCTGCTGCTGCTGCTCTGGCTTACTGCCTCTTTCAGTCCAAGGCAGCCATTTTGTGTCAACCACTCTGACAGTGCTCATTCTCAGCTCACACTGAAAAGCTGAGCTGATCCAAAAGATTTCTGTACACTTATTATTATTATTGTTATTATTTTGATACCTGACTAAGGTCTTTTTTTTTTCTTTTTACTTAACAGTTAGTGAAGGGATGTATTATTAATGTGGTGAAGCCCTTTAGATATTGCACAAAAACAGGTGACAGTGACGCTGCTGCCTATTGTCAAAACATAATAATAATATAAAGAATTATTTTGAAGAAAGCTATTTATTTCATGTTACAGTATTTTGATCTCTGATGAGGTGAAAGGGTTAATGGCTCTTCCCGCTGTATACACACATACATGCACGCACGTATACTTAGATCCTGTCCAGAGGCAGGTGTGCTGCTCATCCATGTCATTCTGCTGGCAGCTCAACTAGTTTTTGTTCTTTATCTATGTGAAAATTGCTGCGCCATAGAGGCGGCATTGTTTGGCCTGAGCAAACACACAGTCTCTGTAAGTGATTGGTGGTCCATTCAAATGGGCCCCATAATGGCCGGCATCTCCCAGTCTTGTTTGCTCTGTGTGTGTTGTGTGGCTTTGGCGTCTGGCAGATGGGCCATCAGGGATTATACCTGCTAATGAAGAGAGGTGGAACGGTACTGGGTGGTGGGGAGGGGTGAGGTTGGAGTGATGAAGTTATGATATGTGGAGTTCAGGACAGACAGCTGACACTGCTGCAGATGCTCTATGTTACTGCTCGTGTTTTTAAATGACAAATACTGGCCTTTTTTATTTGGATTTACATGTTATTGACCATAAAATTCAAAGTGTTTGCCAAGCAGATAGTTACCTTTTATTTAGCATTTTGGAGCAAATATTTCCCACTGATAAAACAAATGTTTGCACTTAAATAATTCAAAGTGTGTGACAGTGTGACCAATATATGTTGACATGTCACAGTTAATTCCAAAATTCTCCTTTGTCAATCGTTTAAATGTTAAGTGATCACCACTATTTTGAGTGTGTTATATGTTATGAGTATTTTCTAACTTTGTTTTTCTTTTGGATGGCCATTAAGGTCATGACAAGGTAGGGGCACACAGATGCATACTGGACAGAGACACACAACGACCAGGCCTTCCAGCATGATTACAAGGCGTATGTCCAGACAGGATGGCCTAATCCCTGACACCACCCCCCCACCACCACCACCCCACCCATATACACACTTGCCCACACGCACTGCCTCCTCCCTCTCCACTGTTAACATATGGAGATGTGAGGAATTAGCGCAGTGGAAGAGAATAAATGATTTAAAGCCGCCAGCAGCTTAGATCCTACAATGTTCTTGGGTAACTTGTCTTACATTCCTTGAAGTGAGGCGATTGGGAAAAGCCCTACTTCCTTATTTTTGTTCATTCTTCCCCTTCAGAAACATGTAAATCGCCATGCTATTTTCCACATGAATGTGCACTTAGTGATTACATTGCGCACAGGCACTCAATGTGCATTTGCTGTATATCTCTGTTTAGGCACAGATGCAGGCAGAGCAGCGTGGTGTCAGCTTTATTGTTGATAAGCTATGCAGTGTTTCGCACCACCCAACCACAAAGCCACGGTCTGACCTCTACGGGCTCCTCATGTGACCCCACCAACACACCCCATCCCACATTCAGCCCAGATCTTGTTAAATAGGATTAGGCTGGCTACCTGCCATTCAATGGCTTGGACAGGACCTCTTATCTCCTGTCTTCAGATGGCAGCCAGAACATTATAATGCACAACGACCTACATTTAACAATACTACATGCAGGTTTTGTACGGGCCTCATATCTCATGTCCAATCTAGGTATTGTCTTTCACATGCTGACTTCCACGGTTAAGTGTAGGCTATCAGGCTACTTACATGCCTAATTGGAAGAGCTAATGATTGAACTTGTGCAAAAAAATGGCCTCTGTGTGTGTGTGTGTGTGTGTGTTATTTGGTACGTTTGGTTATTTTTTACTTGTGCTCTTCCTCTTGCTTTTTTTATACAAGGTTTGTGCATATACAGTATGCAACAGGATCTGTCTGACTAAAGAGAGAGCGAGAGCAGAAGAGTCCATGTTCTCCAAAGTGCATGTGACATGTCTCGAGCACCCGCCCATACTCTCCCTCAAAGCAGGGACACCAATTCAGTGGCATAAGAGGCTTTGTGGTCAAATCCCCAGTTGATCTTCATAAAGTTTGTGTCTTACAATTAAGTACAGATGGTTTGCAGCTGGTTGTAAGGCTAGTAAATAACTTAGGCCTCTATTTTCGCCAGGGATTTGGTGGGGTAATCCCACTCTCTGACAGTTTACCAGACTCAAATCAGTCCGGACTTTGCTTTTCTTCTTCCACTTTTTTTCCCTCATGTCCCCCTCGTTGAATCAAAAGCTCCTTATCCTCATTAGACCATGCAATCATGTGCATGTATGGGGGCTCGCACGACATAACTCTATCTAAGAATGGGGATGTAGATTACCCCACAAAACCCTTTTTTTTTTTTAGTCGCTCAACTGACTGTCCACTTCTGTTACTTGAGGGTGTTTAGAATGATAAATGTAAACAGTTTTATTACTGGTTGCAGCTTTATTACAGTGCATGTTTTTATAGTTGGTTTTATATACTGTTAGTGTAAATTGCCTGACTGTACCCTCAGAACGCTTCTCCATTTCTTTAAGAAGTCATGTTGAGACCCAGGCAAGACAGCAACGTGATAACACGTTAACAACAAATAACAGTTGTTACAAATAGAACGACATTCATGTATCAATTAATTAAAGCAAATGCATCTTGCAGGAGCTACTTCCTTTATTTTATGTTTACAATAATTTCAAGAGACAAGGAACTTAAGTTTCACTTAGCATCCAGCTATATCCTAATAGCTCAAATCATGCATGTCAGTGTGCATAGAGGACTTGTGTTAGGCAGATCTCTCTCTTGGGATGGTACTGGAGGCCCAGAGGAAGGCGAGCCCTAATGAGGACATAGTTAAGGCACTAACACATTCTGAAGAAGCTGTGATCATTGCATGGTAAAAGGCAAAACAGTCCCTAGGAAACAGCTTGACCTTAGCTACTCCTTGTTTCCCCATCCAGTCATTCCTATTATTCAAATATATTTGAATAATATATCTGCTGGAAGTGGAAGGAGTCAGCACAGCAACACCTCATCTGCATAAGACTGTAGTTAACTGCCCTAGTAGCGCCTCGGGATATGAACAGATGGGAATGTTTAGCAACCGTACCCACCTACCCCTCTCACCCAAAACACACACATACACACATTCGCACATGCAAAAACCTACACGGATCTCCTCCGCCTCTTCTTCCCCGCCCCTCCTCTACCCGCTCTCCCTGTGCACTCCTACCACTCGGCATCCCCTTGCCAAATGTTCAGTTAACCTGTCAACTCTCATTGCCCAAAAATTCAAGATGCCATATGCCTCGCTCTGACTTCTAACCCTCCACCACCGCTCCTCTTTGTCTCCTTCATGGTGACATGAAAGTCCCCCTTGTAACATGAGGATGTCTCTCCTCTGCTGTTTGATTCCAAGCATCTTGCTGAGATCACAGCAACTGCAGGCGTAGCTTGTCTTGTATAATAAAAGCAGTCAGTTAGCGTTACACGACACAGTGGGAGCACATTTACCTACGCAGCAATTGATGGGACTTTTGATGATCTACCTGGATGAGCACAGCAAATAACTTTGACATGAAGTGCAAAAATGATGGATGTGGTCTCGTCAGCTGGATGATGGGTGGATTTTGTGTTTGAGATTGACTCGTTGTTAAAATGAGCCTACAATAAACCAGCAGCCTTGTGTGATTACATCCAATATGAGTCCCTTCTGTGAGCTTTGGCAGCCCTGTCAAGTGAATTCCAGGCCATTTGCCCTTGCACAGAGGGCATCTCCCTGCAGGTTTGGCCATAGTGACAGTTTGTTGTTGTTTATAAGGTCATCCCCACCGTAGGGGGCAGCATATTCATTACAACCACCCCAGCTCTGTTTGTCTTTGGCAGGCTGCTTCTCTGTGGGCTCCTGTCATAAGGTTAGAGGGTATTTACCATCATCCTCCTCTTGTCTTCACAACAGGCCAGTAAAGTCATAATGGCACTGAAGTTTGTAAAGCGCTCACTCTCCTGCACCAAAGCACATATGGAACATTTGTGTATTTAGTTTGATGGTCTACTGCTACGTTTGGTGGTTTACAAAGATTTCATCAAAACCTTTCATCAAAGTTACAGGAGGGCTTTTCCTCTGTAGACACATTGTCCTCTAAAGTGGCTGAAGATTCCGAAACAGGCGAGTGAAAGCACTCAAAAAGTGTTGCTTGCTTCCGTTTCACTTCATCTTGGCTCTGTGATTATACAGTAACTGCTATGCATCGGTGGGCAGTGCTAGAAAAGTGCTACCACACAAGAACCAGTTTTGTAGCTAATTAGTTTTCTCACGAAAATTTCCGATGCCCCCACGTTTTATTTGCAAATACGAATTGCTTTACGAATGCAAGTTCTGTCAAAGAATTGTGGTGATAAGTATCAATGCACAAGTGGTTATATGCCCGACTGCATTTTGGGTCAATCAAAACATCATGCAGTTATAGAACACAGACACTAGCCAATCAAATCACATGAATGCCTTTAGCTCAAACGTCACACAACCCAAATACAGCTCTTGTACAAGTTGTTCTCCTCATTGTCGATGTATTTTGTTCAAGTGCACCTAGCAATAGTTGATGTGAGGAACATCACATGACCGTCATAGCTGCCCATGCTATGTACTTAGCCATGTCAGGCATAGCTCTCATGACCTCCAATAGCTACCAAGAATTAGACCAAAAAGCAGTGCATACTTAGCGTGATACAACCTGCCTTTAAGCCTTAAGGGGTGTACACGGTTGGCCAGTACAACCTTACTTACAAAAACCTGAACTACACCCTTTTAAGTTGAAGTTTGTCAGCGTGATGAACATCTCTGATAGGTGTGGCCTCTCAGTGAGGACTCACTGTCTAATTGTTGAATACTGGATGTTTTGGGGTTTTGGGACGGTCGGTTGGTATTTAATGATGCCACCTTGTACTCTCTGAAAACATGAAAGGTGATGCTTTACTTCATCAGCTGAACCGCAACAGTTAACATGTATCAGTGGTAAAAAAAAAAAGAAAAAAAAAAAAAAAAGAGAGACAGGGATATAGAGAAAAGAAGTGTCTGGGAGTGGGAGCAGCCAGCTAAGTGAGGTTGTTAGGAGGAAGCGCTGACAGTCCAATCCAGCACTGCGACCGTTCAAAAGACAGTTCCTTTTGTTTCTGCCTCCCTTTCTTCTGCCAGGGTAGAAATAGAGGGTGGATCTCTCTGAGTGCAGTAACCCACTGACACCTCCCTCTGATCTGCCTCCTGCACTCTACCTCTTCCAATCCCCCCAGTACCACTACTACCCTGCCCTCCCTCCACTACATCCCTTCATCAGCACTCTCCACCTCTCTCTCCCTCCCTCCCTCCCTATGCATATGCCATTGCCTAAGAGTCACTCTCCTGGTTGCCACAGTAACCAGCTCACCTCTCTCCCCATCTTTCTCTCTCTCTCTCTCTCTCACACACACACACACACACACACACACACACACACAATGCACCTAAACAAGAGAATTGGTCTCAGTCTGGGAGTAGAGACAGAGAAAAGGGGATTGGAGGGAGGCATATTTCAGAAAGATTGCTGTTTCACAATTGTTGTCCTGTCTTTTCTGTGCAGATACCTCAGAGCAGATGATGCAAAGCATAAGAAAAGGAATACGGAGACATAAGTAACTAGGGCAACAAATGATCATTTTTATAATCAATTAATGTTATTTTCCTGATTATCGATGTGCTGTTCCCGAAACAATGACATTCTCAAATGTCTTGTTTTGTCCACACAACATATTCAGTTATGTTGAATTATTTGTTATATGGTGCACAAGAAAATATTCACATTTAAGCAGCTGATAAATCAGAGAACTAGTTTTAATTAGTAAAATAAACAAAATTTAAAAATAGTTGTCGATAAATTAAATCACTCCTTGCAGCCCTGATTTGAACCAGTATACTACAATGTTTTTTTGTTTTTTTTTAACTGCAACAGTTACAACCTGCTCCAGTGACATTTTCCACACACCCCTCCTCCACATCAGTCTTCCCATGTCCTTCCCCGTTCCCCTGTCGTCTGCCTTGATGTCTCAGAGTGACAGTCAGGTGGCGGAGAGTATGTCCATGCGGCATCTCTCCTTTCGACAAGTTATTCAGCACCTGAGCGTTCTCACTGTCCGTCTCTCTGTCTCCTTCTCTATATGTGCCCAGTGTCCTATAACACCCTCATTAACTCCTAATTACTCTGGACACAGCAGCAACTGGTCGCACAATCAGAAAGAGGACAGAATGTAAATCACTTACATTCATTCTGATTAGTTTTTTTTTTTCTTTTTCTTCTACTGGGTGGTGGCATGCTAAATGCTCCCCCAGTGATTGTGGTAATTTAGAGCAATATGGTAATAGGCCTGCTGATGGCTATTTCTCCCCTCACCAGCCGCTGTTTTTGTCCTTTCATGAGCTGTTGTCAACTAAATTATACTGGACGTTTTATTAGGTGTTTCAGCTCATTGGCCAATCAGTCCACTGATCTCTGATTATGACTTTTTAAAGCATGATTTAGACCATCATTGGCTCATACTCTTTTAATCATATAAGCCGAATAAGAATAGCAGGCCACACTTCTGTTCTGTATCTCTCTGGCACGCTGTCCCACTAGTGTTTTTGTCCGCCTGAATCAGTAATGGTTATACACATAGGCATAAAGCAGGCATGCCTTTTTTTATGAAAAGGTTTGTTATTCGTTATTTAGAAGTGATTTTACAATTATAAACCAGTTGTCAGATTACCCTGTGGGTGACATTATAGGTGTAAACATTTTTTAAGACTTCCTCTCTGATGTTCAGGACCTTAAATGTATGAATATAAACGCTGATGTACACAACCGTGCATGTTATATTATGCATTTTAAAAAAAGATTCCGTTGATGCTGATCGTAAACTACACATGAGCAATATAGCGATGACAAACAGGACAGCCGTTCGCATCCATCTTTTGGCTGTCAGCATCTCCGTTAGTCGTGAATGTTTTTAGCTACCCTTACTTTTTACGACCTGGGACAGCGCTCCATATATTTTATTTCACCTTGCTTTTCACCTTCTTTTTATTTCACTTTTATTAGCGATGAGTGAAGTAAAAGATTAGGAACGACTGTAACGTTGTCGCTGAGCTCCATTGTGCTGTTGTTGATTTCTTCTCCCTCTTACATTTCAGGTTAGGCAAGTCACTGGGCAATGGGAATGGTGTCAATTGCCCTTTTTTAGTGTATTGTGTGAAATTGGCTTTATTCTTATTTAAGTGTTAGCAGCAGAACACTAGTGTGAACAATGTATGCAAACAATGAGATTCTCTTGAGTGTCCATCCATCCATCCATCCCTCCCTCCTCCACCCATGCGGGCTGGTGTCTGGTGTTTATAGGCTTCCTCAGCAGGCAGGGTTGTTTAACGAGGGCAGGGGGACACTGTGGCACTAATTGCTGCGCGTGATTTATACCAGGCCAGGACCAGGCAGGAACACAGGCAGACAATGGTACTTTGAGAGCAGATGCTTTGCCCAATATTTACTTAACCCTCTGCTGGCGGCCCTGGCACTATAGTGCCACTGACGACGTGTCTATTGGGAGCCATTTCACTGCTTGCTGTTCTACACAGTACAGCGGCAGCACTGGCTCGAAGTGGGGGTGTGAGCAATATGGGAGGGTGGATTGAAGCAATTAGAAGGAAGAACTTGATTGGTCTCCTGATAATTTGTCTATCCAGGAGGAATTGTTGCTAGGTGATATAATCACACAACCTGTTTTCCAAATAGTAGGTGAGGAAACAAATAGTAAACATGTGAAAGAAAGCACAAGAGAAATGTATAGTTAAGGTTTTTCATCACCAAGTTTTTTTTTTTCTCTTCTGCATGGACGCACAGAGAGTCCTTCATGGTGATTATTTGCATATTGAGTGTTGTTCTATATTGAGCAGCATGATTTGTACAGTGCTCACTCTTCTGTCGCGTGTTCGCAGTGATAGACACTTCTGTCCCACGCCTGTCTGCCCGCCTCATCTCGAGTGATAGTGTGAGACATCTTGGGATTCGTATCTGCAACTCAATTAGTCACACTTCAATGTAATTAGCAGCATAAGGTGATAAAGTATAGCACATCAATTCAATATGTTGATTACTGACAGTTGTATTTGCCTTGTTTGTATTGTTTAAATTTATGACCAGATTTGTATGCTTCAAGCTTGGCCATTTTTATTTTTATTTATTTATCTCAGTATCCTTTACCTAAAGGATGTATATTAATCTTCACACTGTGTATGAGAAACAAAACAAACCACGTAGCCACATGCAAAATGGAGACGATTGGAGGGAAACATGGCTAGAAAATAAAAGAGAAGAGCCTGATTCTGTCTCCAAAGCAACATTGATTGATATTCTTCAGGTGGAGCAGCTGTCAAGCAGCCTGACCACTGCAAGCTAATGCTCTGTGGGGAGAGTGGGGGTGGCGGAGGAAGAGGGGGGGGGGGACACCAAGGAAAAAAGGCAAGAGATGAAAAGCAGGGAGACAGAGTGGACAGCTACAAAGAGGGAGAAAGGGAGGGTGAAGGGAGATGAAATTGAAAAGCAGTCATATCAAGGAAAGGAGAGATGTTTTTTTTTTTATTATTGTGATTTTGAGTCATTGTAGGAAGAGAGGCAGCTGCAGTGAGAACGTGATTACATGGCAGTCACGTCATCCTGTAAGTACGCCTGTGCATTCTACCCAACAAAGATGTAACAGGGATAAAAGGTGTGAGGAGTCCGTTTGTTATTGCCTCTTCCATGAAAAGAGTAGTGGTTGATAATTAAATATGTCGTATAATTTACTAGGTCACACTTTGGTGCAGTGGCTAGCATTGGCGCCTCACAGCAAGAAGGTCACCCCCTTGACCCCTTGAGTCATTTTGTGTGTTCTGTTCTTCCTGTGTGCATGTGGGTTCTCTCCAGGTTCTCTGGCTTCCTCACACAGTTTAAAAACATGCAGATTGGGAATGAGGTTAATTGGACACTTTACATTGACCGTAGCTGGATTGTGAGAGTGAACGGCTGTTTGTTGGCCCTGCGATGGACTGGAGATCTGTCCAGGGTGTACCCCGCCTTTCGCCCTTTCGGCTCCATCCCCTGTGTGACCCTCATATGGAGGATAAAGCCATAGAAAATGGATTTCTATAATTTTTATGGATGCAGTTTATATTTGTTTCACCTAATGTACCTAAATGTAATAAAATGTGATGTATTTTAATTTTTAATTTAGGTTCCTTTAGGTTTAATTCAGGTTCAGGTGCCTTGTTTCCACCGAGTGGAACGGTTCGGTTTGGTACAGTATGGTGCATATTTTTTGTTGCATTCCCATTAGGAACAGTACCAAAATAACACGCCCTTCCCTTAGGGTACCAGAGGGAAATGGTACGATACGGTTAGACCGGCTCCACCCAACGGCAGTCAGGGGATTGGGCAACAGAAATATGTCACTCCCTTGTGAGTTAAGCTTGATGTCTTGTCGAGACAAACAACCAGAAACCGAGCACAACAAGTTCAGCTCCTGGATGTACTCCATTGTTGTCTGTTGTTGTGCGTGGCCATCGGGCACAGCCCCACACCTTGCCTATCAAGTAAAAGTACTGTTCTCAGTCGAAACGCCCGATCCAGAGCTTTACCGTTCCAAACTGTATGGTACATGATGGAAACACAGTCTATTTGTACAATTTGAAATGTACCAGGACTGTATGAGTGAATTTAAACAGAGAACATTATCTGCTCATAGCTTTAGTTCCAAACCCTCATATTAGTAACATGCGATACAAGAGGCCTTAGTGAGAGAGGATCCTCTAACCACAAGCCTCTGTCATTTTCCCTGATAAACATGTTTATTAGTTTACATATGCGTCTGCAATTACTTTAACATCTGAACAGGTTTAAGAGACTCCCACAGATCAGTATAATTATTGGCATTTTACCGGTTTTGTATCTTGATAAGCAGGTAAATTAGGTAACAATTTATGCAAACAACCTCAATAAGCTTGATAAGCATCTGTTCAAAATGGAGAAAAAGATGCATGAAAGCATGTCACTTTTTACTTAATTAATTCAAGTATTTTAAGATTATTTGGGTAATTCTACTAAACTACCCAATTGCATATAATGTATTGTAGTTATTAGCTAAATAGTATAATATGTAACAATGTATTGTGTTTTCCCAAATGTACATGTCATAATAATATTAATAATGTTCATGTTTAAAAATCCTTTTATATTTCATTAGTACTGAATCATATCAACAGTAAATACAAGCCAGACATTAAGGCTTTCCTTACTTACTTAGTAGATGTGTGCATGTATTTTATCAAAGTACAAAGTAAAGTAGATAGTTTAAAATCAGGCCCAGCATTAGCAGAACAGGCAAATGTACTCTGATTCTATTAAAAAACAAACAAACAGTAGACACGAGTAAAATTAGCTTGCTCTCTGACTCTTTCATGAAAAATCAGGTCTTACAGACTGAAACCAGATTAAATGTCATGTCAACATGTCGTTTGTGTTGTAGTGTTGTAGATGCAGGCTGTTGCTTGGGGCCATGATCAGAGCGGTGACTCATTAGAGAGCAGCACTCTGTCTCTTCACTTTCTTCAACATAATCACTGTAATGTGGTTTGCAGTCTTTCCATTTATAGATAATGTTCATACTCGCAGTATGTCTGTCTGGGTTTCTTTTATATTTTCAACTCACCATTAGTAATAAAAGAACAGTTTGCTGGATTCAAATATCATCTCATCAGTCTAATACTAGAAAGGTATTAAACAGTTTGCATTTTGTCATCATTTTACCATTGTAGCCCATCATGTATATTATAATGTGGTCCATTGATGCATTTTTGTAATAGTGCCACTCCACTAAAACCAGTACAGTTGAAAAGGTGTTTCTGTCTGTGGTGTAGTTCAGCACCATGGATAGCTCCACTCAGCTTGTCTATTCAGTTCAGTAAAATCTGCTTTATGGGTTGTTTTTCTCTTATTTATTTTAGATCAACACATTTTGGTGCTCCCATATTCTGTTTTGTACTCCAAAAAGAGATATTTTTTTCTTTAACATTGGAAAATTAGGAAAAACTCAGAAGTGAAACATTACAAAAGTCTTTTTCTTTAATGTGGGAATTTACTTTTTTTTATTTTAGTAGAAAATGAGGCAAGCTCCTGCTTTATATGCAAAACAGGGGCTGTGTGTTGTAGATTATTTTATAATTCATAGTTTGAAAGTGTAAAGTATATTTTTGTTTCAGTTTTTGTCAAGCAGTAGTGACCACTTGTGTTCTCTTTCTCTCACTCCCTTCCATACCTTTGTCATTCTCCTGCCACTTCCTCATCCCTCCCCTTCACAGTGTGGCTCCTGAATATTTAATGAGCCTGAATTACTGAGGCCCTCAACAGTAATGACGAGAAAATCAGACAATTAAAGCAGAAGGGCTCCAGCTTTAAGTCTCACCTCCCCCAGAGGAGCCAGAGATTATTTAAAGTGGCACACTGTTTGATTATCTAATCCTCCTCGTGCCCCCTCTGCTTTACTCACAGTGCAGCATTGCCTGCTTCACTTGCCACTGCAAATTACCATGAAACACCAATGAGCACTGTGTTTAAGTCCTTGTCCATAAGCGGGAATGTGGTGCCATAAAGTCCCAGGGGAACGGCACTGTGGGAGTAACTCTTTTACACTCAGGTTATCACAGTTTATCAAGGGCTTTGATGGCTTGTCTTGTTCTCACTTAGGAAATATAATTAATAATCGTGTCATGATGTGCACATTTACATGGAAACCACATCGCTGCGCACTGAAAAGGCCCTTCTGTGGGCACAAATATTATTTCCAAGTGTGTCTCTGTCCAAGAGAGTGCCTTCATTATAGTTGATTTCTCTTCTCAAAGTGCCACCAAGGGTATTCAAAGCCTTTCCCTTTCTTTAATTTGACGCTTTCATCATACAGAAGTGGAAGTAGGAATAAAACAGTGAAAAAACACTGTATGGGACACCCTGATAACCCTGACCTGTATGACTCTTTGAGGTGAACATCTGCTGGCCTGAAAACAGGCTCAACTCTTTCTTGCTCCCGAAACAAAGCCTGTTTTGTTTGGGGTTTGGCGATAAGTAGAATTGTTGTCAGCTTGACTTATTATCCAGACAAAGTGATGGACTGTGATTGAGTAGATGTTAATAGCTTCCTTAACGCCTGCCAGACACACACACACACACACACACATATTCTCACACAGACAGAGATGAATATTCATGATTATACAGCTGAGGCTCAACACTGGCTCATTTAGTGTTGGCCAGAGAGAGACCAATGATAGCATTGTAAACACAACCATGAGGGGTTTAATAGCTCAACTCTAGTACTGGCTAATTACACACTCACACAAGCACATAATGCACACAGAAGTTTGAAAGCTATTGTGTTGAATCTGTGATTTGCCTCCGTAGTTCTGACTTCACCTGACGAACAGTTGTCTGCTGGAGGAAAAATGCTGTCTGGAAACAATGGAGAACAAAGTGCGTCTATGTCAGTGTCTGCCAAATGTATCCTGTGTATGAATATAGTCCATTCTTACCCTGTCCAGTATTTGATTTGGTAAATTGTTGATGAGATAGAGTTTCATTGGTGTGTCCACACAGCCAGCTGTGCCTGCACTGCCAATGTTGTTGGGTTGACATGGCAGCTGTTTTTTTCCCAGTAAGGCAAAGTGCACAGTCACATTCAATATATTCACCTTAGCAATCACCGTATGACGACAAAAAAGATCTTTCTTTGCAGTTTCCGCATCTACTGTGTATCAGTCACATATGTCACAAACACAACATGTCCTATTCCTCTTTCAAAGTAAAAGCACTTTTAGGATTTCAGCACTTCCTTGATTCCCTTCTTTCTTTTTTCACCAAAGCTTTATTGTAAAAAATGTGCAGGACTAACAGCTGTTTGGCTTCATACTGAAGAGTCCTTGTTGTTAGTTGATCACAGAGAAGTATTTAGACTATTTAAAAGTGTGTTTTATAATGTTTAAAGGCCTAAGAAGGTGCAACTTGATGATGTAAACAAAAGGTTCCACTAGTTGTTGATACATGGTGGCGTTTCATTTCTGCTTCCAAGTACTTTTGTAGTATTTGTTTCATGCACTAAGCGGAAGAATGTTGTGGTTTTATTTCACCGAAAAGCAGAGCAGGACGGACGTTTCAGTCTCGTGATTTATAAATGTCCTCTTTTATTCACTAAATCTGTTTCCGTTGCTTTCATTTTTCATTTACCTTTTATAGATACACCACTTTTACCACCTCCCTTAAGTGTAAAAACATTTATGAGTTTCCTGTGTTTACATACAAGAACAGGCTGATGGAAACCCACCTACTGTTTCATAGAGATCTCAGGTGTCTTGTAGAACATTACTTCGAACACAGACAGGATCTAAAATTCCCCCCTTCTAACATGACAGAGGAATGTGGAGCAGGCACGAGGCTCGGCGCCTCAGGGTTTTAAGCCTCCCTGTTGCCTCATGATTTGAATATCGCTCAACATCCATTTGCATCTAGTTTTAATAGCAGTTTATTCAGTCAAGCAGAAGATGACAGCTTTATCTGTGGCTGACATATGAGGCTGTTAGCCTTAGGCTAGTATGTGTCTAGTTAATGAGCAGGGGATGCTGCTGCTGATTAGGAGCAGCCATTAAAAAAAAAATAAAAAAAGCAGCCCCCTACTCTGACTCGACTGTGTCACTGGCAGATACTGTAGGCAGCCGCTGCTGCAACTTTGTCATCCAGGTGTGATGAGAAATTAGGCCAGGTGCTCGATTTGTGTGTTTTCCTGCACTCATTTATTTCTGCAGGAGCTTGGGCCACATGAATGTACTGCTGCTTCTGAAGCTTCTGATCCTAGGTGTACATTTAGTTTCATTTTTTCACCCCAAAACCCATTGACTTATTAATCAATTTACCATCAAAATTGTATCTTGACAATTACATAGTCAAAGTTGACAAAGAAAATGACACATTTAAAAGGTCTTATTTTGGTTATGTATAGATGAAAACAAAGAACTGAGGAGACCAGAAATAGTTCATATTTGGCCGTCTCTAAAATGTGTATCTGCAGCTGACACTAAAATAGCAAATGCCAAAATGTGAATGCAGTATCTGGTGTTTGGCTAGAAAGAGGCAGTAGATAAGCTGACATATATGTCTATATTTTACACTAAACTGTGAAGATTTGCACCTCAATCAGTAAATAACATTCCTAGATACCCATATACACATATACAAAGTGTTTTAAGTTTAAGGGTTTAGCTACACATTAAGCATTGTCAGTTTGTGTTTATGTGCACATGCTGTGCTTCATTTATTTTGGAAGTACAAATATAAATGAAGAAAAATTCAAAAAGATTTTGGCAGAATCATTTCTGTAAGACCTTGGCGTACATACATATATCTGAGCATGAAAGCATTTCAACCTTTCACAGTGTCATACATGCACATGTGTGCTTCTCCGCCTCGCCACCATTTACAGCACTGGGAGTATAGTGCTTGCTAAGGGAATGGCGGCCAGTATGTTGCTACGGCAACCCCCAGCAGCTGTCATTGTGCCCTTTGTAAGAATGACAAATGATTTTTATTAGATGGGCTCTAAATCGGTGGGATCTCCCTCTGCATAGAGCTGCTTATCCCAGCCTGATCAAACTGGAGTCACTCTGCCAATAACTCTAACCAGGCCTAATTACAACACAGGCCCTCCTGGGCTCATCATACACTCATTATTACTCACAGACTGCACCGGCAAATCTGGCGCCAGACAGTGTGTGACATTCTCATAGTGGGAAGCAATGTGGCATTACATATGGTGTTTAGATGGCTGCAGTATCAGACGATTAAAAATAAGTAGCTTGTTAAATGTTTTATTTAACTACACAGGAGTTGAATTGACAGTGAAGAGTTGACAATGTTTTGCATAAATGGAAATATGCAACAATTTTCTGTTGCTATCATTTTAATCCATCATCCACCAGTCACATATATCACATACAGTATATCCTGATCTAAATAATTGTGATTCACAATGTGTTTGTTTGCAGATAGCACACCCCCATGTGGTATGAACCACTAAGAGTGTATTTTGTTTTTGGTTTTTTTCCTTCATGTCACTCATGCAGATTTACCCAGTCACAATTATCCTGCTAATTATTGTGGGTGCTTTTTATTGTCATACGCAATAAGATCATATATCATCAGATCCCTTCTGTAAATTATAAGTTTAGTATATTGTTTTGTTGGTCATATATATACAGTATATATGGTTTGTGTACAAATGGTAATCACCTCATTCATAAACACTTTGATTATGTTGTACTACCTAATTATACTCATCTACCTTATATCCTCTTTACATAATACAGAGTTAAAATACCGAAACAAATACGTGAGAATCTGTAGCTTGGATTAAACTTCTGTTTGTTTGTTTACTTATTTTATGGTCAAACTGTGTGACTTTTAGTGGCCAAGGTTACTGTGACACTGTGAGCCACAGCTGTCTCCAGGGACCATGCTCCACTCACTAATACACTCCAAGACATTCACGCTGCCCACAGAGTGATGAGGAAGCAGTTTTTTATCAGCATTGTTTAGCTGACTCCATGGGTTTCGTCGTAAGCAGCACCCAGACTGTTGTAGTCCACGGACGATACAATTATAATCTTCTCCCGAGGTTCAGATGTTTAAGGTCATGCGATAAAATACTGTAGTCATTTTTTTGTCTCACCTAACAAAATGATTTGATGGTAATATAACAACATTTATTGAGGATTGTGCTACATGCAGCACTGCAGTGTGAATGCACGGTGTGTAGAATTTCTTTGCGTTGTGTTCTATGCTGTGCACAGTATAAAGAAGAAGAATCTTTACTTTGAGGAAGACAGGCAAAGGACTGGGTAAGACTGGGTTCCTGCTCAGATCTGTCAGATAGACAGTACTGACATTTTTTTTGATAATTGCTCTGCATGAGCTGAATTAGCATATGAAAGTTGTCACTTTTTTTTCCCCCTTCACTGGGAGCACACCGCTGTAAGCTAATTTGTAAGTCATTTTAGATGACAGAGAGTGGTTGTATCCCAGAAGTGCTCTTTCGCTCTTGATCTTTTATTTTCTCTTTCCTCCCCCTCTCTTTCTTTCTTCCCTCCCTCCTCCTCCTCCTCCCATTTCACCCTTCCTCTGCTCACGTCTCAATTATAAAACCTGGAATAATACAAGAAGCAAAAGTAATGCGGATAGGCAGATTGAAGTGTAGCTCAAAGTGCTCAGCGATGTCACCATGTGTCATTGTGTTACGCAAGCTTCTCGTATGTTAACCTGTGTGTCTAGTGATGACACATCCACACGAGTGCACAACTGTCCTTGGTGAAAGATTTAACAACAGCAATGCAGCACACACTCATGATTCAGCCTTTTCTTACTCTTTCTATTATGTCTCAGAAGCAATTTAGGTCTGATCGAAGAACCGCAAAGCATCCCCGTTTGTGCGAAACAAGGAGTCCACTTGCAGGCTCACTGTGGCTTATATGGGGATTAATTGAATCTATTGAGTGTGGATCCACAGAAAGGGACTTGTGTTTGTGGCACCATTGATGCCAAAGCAGCTGGGTGAGCCAGGGAAGGGAAGAGGAGACGACTGATGGTCCTGCGAGCCACCTGGGGTGAAGTGAAGCCATAGTTTCAGAAATATACACTAATACACCCAGGTGTGGACATGTGCCTAGTGTGCTCACTCACACACGCATGCACGCACACACACACACACTCCAACACACTGCAGGAACAGTGGAGGCTGTCTCTTAGGTGGCATTAGTATGCAGTAGGTGGACCAGAGAGGAGCAGGGAAAAGTGTAGTGGAGCGCCTTTGATCGTTTTTATTGACCATTTCTCCATGCAGCTGTATGCCGCATAAACACATTGGCACTCAGTTACATGCACACACATGTAAAGAAGACAGATTCAGTGCGTTTATACGTGCAAAAATAATACCTAAATAAACAGACCCACACAAGCCAGTGGGATCTAAGATACTTGCAGCACTGGTGCAAGCAAAGACACAAATGTCCTCCATTTGCAAGGACATGCTATTATTGTTCAGTGTGTTTGAGGTGAGAATGTGCTGGTTCTTGGAATGATTTTCTGACTATTTTCATGTTTAGTTAATACCACCAACAACCATTATACATTGCAGTATGCAACACCTGTGCTGCATAGGTACATCTGTTATCATCAGAACTATCTATCTATAAATGCAAGGAACATCTGTCTTGTCTGTGTCTGTTAATCGTATAACTGCCCAATGGGTCATTTGACTAACGGCATCAATGTGTGCAGTGACGTCGTTGAGAAATATAAGAGATTTCTTAAACCTACATTTAAACCTGTTTAATGCCCTCATATATCAAATGTATGCAAAGGTTAGAAATTAATAATGCAGAGCCAATTTGATTCACAGGGAGACAAGAAACAATCACACACTCCCACATGTGAACACAAGTGTCTGTTTTAACGCACATTTAAAGCACAAGCGTACTCCCCTCTCTCAGCACTGGCCCTTTGTTACAGTGACAGGCAGTCTGCTCTAATGAAAGTTCTGCTCATTCACAAGCCTGCCTTGTCAACGTTTGATGCCAGGCAACTTTCAGAGGCAAAGAAGGGGAAAGAGACAGGAAGAGCAGAAAGGAAAGACAGGAGAGACAGCCTGCATTCCTGCCTTTGCATAAAATGTGTCTTTCTATGAAAATGAACAGCCGCAAGAACAATTCAGATTTGGTAATATTTCGTGTCGTGTCCTGGTAAATGAAACAGAAATTACAGACACATACTTGCAGCGTAGGTGTGAACTACCTTCCCTGTCCGCCTCATTTTACCACTGGTTACCTGTCACACATGAGAGCATCTCGACCACAAGCTGGAAAAAAAAAAGAAAAAACCTCCAGGATATCAAATCCATGCTCCCTCGTTTCTAACTAGGTCAACACTTGCTCACAATAGCTTCCTCGACACACTCCTCTGTGTATTCCTCCTTCTCCTTCTTATTTCACGCTGTCCTCTCAGTCACCCCTTTCTCATTGCAACATTAATTTAATCTGTAAATACTGTTGGGAGTCATCTGTAATCACTACATCAATTTTCTGTGACTGTAACAAACTCAAAGGGTCCTCACACAAAAAAAACTAATTACACATTAAGCTTATTTTTGGCCGAGAGTTTTTTGTTTGTCTGTATCATAAAACATGTCATATGTGATCAAATGTAAAGATTCATAAGCTGCACTATTAGGCCCTTTTTTCATTATTTCAACATGCAGTATGCACAGGCCTTTACAAGCAAGTCTTAATCTGTGTTAAACTGTCATGACAGGGCTTAATGAGAGTAATTCAACAGCCCATAAAGTCTGCATTATATCTGCCAATATTGCCACAGTCCCCCCACCCTGCACTGGCCCCATCTGACTTCCCCGTCATCAGCGACATGAAATACCCCGGCAGCCACCAGCTACAGCACACATCACTCCTCATAAACACCGACTACCTCTCTCCTCTGCCATGTGTTCACACAAATTTGCATAACATTAGCATGACATTAGCATGTCTGACCTGTGCAGCCATGCCTTATCAAAGTGCTCTGTGATCCCTGGCTGCCTGTGCTTTAGTCTGGAGCTGAGAAAAGGAGAGGGAGGGAGAGAGAGAGAGAGATCCCCTGAGAGAGATGCAGAAAGAGAGAGAGGAGAGCGATGAGCTACATGATAACGAGCTGTGTTACACTGCTGCACAACACACAGCCTTGTCACAGTGCCTCAGAGCTGTGCTGAGCTAAATGGGTTGCAGCAGATGTTTGGTGACTACAATCAAACAGCGCTGCGCACCTCACTTGACTTGCAAATATTTGCTAAGAGACTTCAATATTGGATTGTCGGTGTTTTCTTCTTTTAGAATGCGTAAGGTAGCAATTTCAGTGCATAAAAAAAATGAGTGTGCGACACACGCATGCACACATGCTTAAGCTTTTTGTAAGATGTGTATTTGTTGTAAAGTGCCTGCTAACTCCTGTGATGAAATCGGAGGATATTGATCTGTTGTTTGATCCTTTCTGATGTCACACACACACACACACACACACACACAGTTTCAGAAACCACTTTTTTTGTCTTCTACTAGTCATTGGGATGTGTACAGAAAGAAAATGAGTTATTACAGATTGTACAGAAGCAATGTGAGAAGAGAAGGGTACATGTTGCAGCAACATGAATGACCCAAAACAGGAAGAGAACAATATATTTAAAAAAAAAAGATGGCAGCAAGAGTTATTATAGACAAGACCAGCTGATCTGAGCCCCAGAAAATGACAGTGTCAACTTAGAGTATGGATGCATGCGTGAGAAGAGATAAAGACAGGGTTAAACATAAATACTGCAACGGAAGCAAGTAAAGATTAGTCTTTCTGACCGAGCTTACGCTCAAGCTTCATTAATAATTGTGTGTGTATTACACATACTACAAGTTTGTGTTTCTTTTATAAAACGTGTTGATCCAGGCAACAGAGCTGAGTAGAGATCAAACAATGATGACCCTGTAGGCTGCTGGCAATAGATCATTATTAAACCCAGATGATGTACTGTACTTACATCAGGTGATATTTTGCACTGATTGGTCCACAGTCACTTATAATTCATGAATGCTGTCATTCTAAAACGCTGGTGTTATTATTCTGCACTGTAACTGTCGAACATTGATCAGTAATGCTCAGTAGCCTAATACGTTTTATTTTTTATATTAACAGTGTCGCGGTTTCTCATCACATCTACGGGAGCCCTGTATATCCTGGATGTGCAAATGGAAGACGGGCTGTACAACTACAGGTGTATGACGCGCCATCGCTACACAGGAGAGACCCGGCAGAGCAATAGCGCCCGTCTCATTGTCTCAGGTAGGAGGATGTGCCTAAATATCTGTGTTGTTATATAGTCATTTGTGTTCATTCTTTACATTCTCACTCATTGTCTACCATTTTATCCTCCACATGAGGGTCATGGGGGCTGGAGCCAAACCCAGCTGACATAGGGCGAAAGGCGGTTACACCCTTGATAGGTCACCAGTCCATCGCACAGCAAACACCCAGGAATAAACAACCATTCACTCTCACACTTAAAAATTAATAACACAAGTGAAAAGATTTGTACAAAATGTACTCAAAGGAATGTTAATACATATCATGCAAGCCACCCTGTTCTCTTTTTTGTATTTGTTTTGATTTTAAATGCAGGTTCGTTTTGGTTCTAAAACGTGATGTGGGCGAAATAAAACAGAAGCATATGGAAATAAATTCCCGCTTGTGAAAAACGATCTCGATAAATTGAGTAGAATGGAGAGTGACAGGAAAATACACATGAATTAAAGGGAAGATGACATGTGATAAAGGTCACCAGTACTCTGCCTGCACGAAGAATGCCCTCCCTTACCTTAAATCATTTAAAGGGACATGCCGCCAGTGTTTCACATAAATGTACTTTGAAAACAGCTGTGCACTATTATTTGTGGCTCAGAACTTAGAATGTGGCGTTTGCTAGAAGTTTACTACACTCTCGATATAAAAGGAAAATAAATCAAGACAACTTGGTCGCTGTAGTTTTACTGTTAACCTTTTACACCACCTGACCATCATGGTGTTTTATCCACACAACCACTGTGATTATAATTAAAATTAGACACGACACACAGAACAGATGATCTTACCACATTAGCGTCTATAAACAATTTCCCTTCTCCTAAAGATCCCACCAACTCCGCCCCCCACATCCTGGACAGTTTCGAGCGCCGTGAGGTGATGGCATCTCATCGAGTGGAGTTGCCCTGCAAGGCCTCCGGTCACCCCGCACCCAAATACCGCTGGCTGAAGGACAACCGGCCGCTGGAGCCCGACACACGCTTCAGACAGAGTGTGACAGGCCTGCTGATAGAGAGAGCCCATGCCAGTGACACGGGGACATATGTGTGCGAGGTCTGGAACAGCTATGGCAATGCTGAGGTGGTTGGCAGACTGCTGGTAAAAGGTCAGTGCTCATGGGCTGTTGGTAAATCACTGGGGAGATTTGTATCACAGTGGTATGATGCTTCATAACAGTTAACAGCAGGGAAGTCTCATTGGTTTAAGAACTAGATTCCACTCAATTTATTTTCACTCACTGATGTTGTTTCCTTCTTTTGTGTGGGTAACGTGTATGGTGCAGGTAGCTTATTTTAATCTGTCACTAATAAAATAAGTTAGGATGACTTAGACATATCATTTTAATTTAATCATTTTCAGTGAAAAGCAGCCACTGACTGAACTCTCCCTTTCCTACAGAGCCCCTGAAGGTCATGGTGAGTCCACGGAAGGTGAAGGGGAGTGTGGGAAGCCAGGTGTCACTGTCCTGCAGTGTCACCGGCTCTGAGGAGTACCAGTTGTCCTGGTACCGGAACGGAGAGCTCATCTACCCCAGTAACAGCGTCCGCATGACAGGCCAGAACAGAGAGAACCTGGTAATGGCTGGTATGGCCAAGAGCGACGGAGGTGCCTATCAGTGTTTTGCCAGACATGGCAAGATGTCAGCGCAGGACTTTGTTCAAGTCATACTGGAAGGTCAGTCTTCTAAAAGGAAATACATGAGTGTGTCGTAACCAAATTAGTATTTGCTTTGTGCGTGCACATTGTGTGCATAGCATGCCTGTGTGTTCATGCTCTCTTCTGGGCTGAGAATGGTGCTTGATTGCTGCAATACACCTAAGGCCCAATCTATGATTCTTTGATTGTCTGAAAGAGGGTTGCACACTGTTACAAAAGCTGAGACTGCTGCAGTGTTTGTCTCTCATGACCCCCTCAGGATAAGGAGAATAATGATGATCGATGATGTTGTGGAACCAGAAAAAGGAGCTGTATTTGTTTGCTTTATACTCTTTTATACAACTGACTTTTGGTGGAAAGATATTTCTTGTAATTATCTTTAGTATCAGTGCAGAATCATGAAATGTTTGTTGCCATCTCCTTCTTCTGACCAGATGGCACCCCCAAGATTCTGGCTTCATTCAGTGAGAAGGTCTACAACATCAATGAGTTTGTCTCGCTGTCGTGCACGGTGAAGGGCACGCCAGAGCCACGGGTGACATGGACCCTGGATGAGGAGCCTGTGATACGAGACAGCCGCCACCGCATCTCCTACTACACCAACACCGAGGGCCATGTGGTCAGCTACCTCAACATCAGCCAGACCCAGGTCCCTGATGGAGGGGTGTATCGCTGCATCTGCAACAACTCGGCCGGGACAGTTACCTACCAGGCGCGAATAAACGTAAGAGGTGCTTGTCAAATCAACTCTTCCAGCACATCATCACATATACACATCAACATGTCTTGATATATTCTGCCTTGATATTTTTCTAATTGACTGTGTTTAAAGCACATTGGCGTGCCGATGTTAAAGGAATGCCAGACTACATTTGTCAAGATATTTCAATTTTCTAGTTTCTTTGACATGTATAGAAACCTAGTAATGTAGGTTCAGTCTATTCTTACATATCCAGATTACGACAAGTGCTTTTTCAGCCTCTATTAGGCGATCCTTCAGCATGAACTTCTCTCATGTTCTGCTTCCTACCCAACACCTGCTGATAGCTTTATATTGGGGCACCACTGTATGGCTGTAGTGTGGTCTGCTCTGTACAGAGACACGGTTGGCTGGATCGCTGTTGTCATGTAGCAGTAATACTGGATCACTCACCCCTATTACCAGTATTATTCTACTGCAGAGAGCAATAGGTGCTTTCTGTACTCTGATTGCTTTAATTTGATTGTGTTCATTCTTGCATGTTGTGAGGCTAAATAGGGCGATCCTTTAGCCATTTAAGCATGGTTTCTTGGATGCCGAATGCAGCCGAGCAATGAAGATAAATCTCCACAGGTGCCATTGCGGGGAAAGTGTAATGACTCTTTCTCACATCGTTGGCTCCTTAATCGCGCTAAAGAGAGTAGCAACCCAGGATATGCTCGTGCTCAGAGTACAGTACAGAGCCTAGTTTCTGCAATGCTTTAAAAAAGAAACCTAATAATCCAGTTTCCTGATAGACATTGAGCTGAGGAACTCTGTTCTGTCAGAAAAATAGATCAGAATGAGGTGCCGTATCTGTCTGATACTGGTGAAAATCACTGGTTTAGTAAAAGTCCAAAAATACTAAGCATGGACTTAAAATTTGAGCTGTTTATTTGTTATTTAGAGCAAAATATTTGTTTTACAGTTGGAACTTTATGCTTTATGCTGGTTATGGGTAGGTGCTAATTTCAGTATGGGTAGATATACCGGTATCTGCGTCAGACAAGAAAAAGTGGAATAGAGTTCAAGGATGTTCACTCGCGCAGTCTGACATTCCTTACGGTTAACATTTCTAATTGTTATCATCTGAATAAATCAAGGCATGTCAACTTTGTGGTGTCTTGAAAAACACACACAACACAGCACAGCAATCTTTGATACCACCACCCCTGCCTCAAAATCATTTTAAGAGAGTTGTCTCTCCAATGTGTTCTTCAAGGGCCTGCCAGCATCAGACCGATGAAAAACCTCACTGCCATCGCTGGGCGGGACATGTACATCCACTGCCGTGTCATCGGCTACCCATACTACTCCATCAAATGGTACAAGGACTCCAACTTGCTGCCGTACAACCACAGGCAGCGGGCCTTCGAGAACAACGGCACATTGAAGCTGTTTGATGTGCAGAAGGATGTGGATGAAGGAGAATATACGTGTAATGTTCTTGTGCAGCCTCAGCTCTCCACACACCAGAGTGTCTATGTTACTGTAAAAGGTATGAACCTTAGTCTGGTCCGACTTCACAGTTACAGTGACTGGATAATAAACCAGCGTCCAACATTGAGAAAAATTAAATCAGTTGCTGTAGCTGCATGTAATCTCAGGTACTCCATCATGATTATTACCAACAATCTCCCATGTCAAGTAAACAACTTAGGCCATTTATTTGAGATGGGGTGTGACACACTATATTAAACCTGAGTATTTGTTGAGTACATTCAT
Source organism: Solea solea (assembly GCF_958295425.1). Taxonomy (NCBI): domain Eukaryota; kingdom Metazoa; phylum Chordata; class Actinopteri; order Pleuronectiformes; family Soleidae; genus Solea; species Solea solea. Next base: position 16,222,376 of record NC_081137.1, on the reverse strand, counting down.
GGCAGTCCATCATTAATCTCTCAGTCTGCAGTGCCTAAGACACAATCCCTTTATCAGTCTGTTTGCTGACCCTAGTGTGTCTTTCCATCTGGCACTTATGCTGTAGATCGCATTTAAAAGATACATTCTTTAAGTGCCACCTTGATATCTGCCTTTCCTTGTAGAACACATTTTGAAACAAGATATTCAACGGGATATTTGTATATCACAACTCGTAAAAAAAACACACACACACATCACTGATAGCGAAGCACAATCTCCATCATCCCAGCCACCTTATCTGGAGCTCATCTGAATATGTAATGGCGTAACCTCAGATTTCTTCAGTGACGCTGCATAATTTGAAATGTCCCCCCCCACCACCTCTCCCTCTCTCTCTCTGTGGTGGGCCTTGACGTGCTAACGAGTGTGCGAGGGGGGAAATCACACACCGTAGACAAAGCTATGCCTCCATTCTGCCTCAGCTATTTTGCCTCTCAGCTGCTTAGCATTCCACCACTGCCGTGAGGGAATCCCCAGGAGCCTATTATCCCTATTTTGTTGTGAATTAAATAAGCGCTGAAGTGCCGCTTATTCCAATGTTATTTTAAATCATTAATTTTCCAAAGCATCTGGTTCTCACGATGGCTACAGTGTCCCCAGAGAGCAGAAGAGAAGTGAGAGAGAATGTTATATGCATGTTCTTTGAGAGGGAGAGAATTCGGCTGCTCTGCATTGGGAGAAGTAATAAAATATTTCTCCCATTCCTGCAAAATCACAGCATAATGTTCTTACATGGAGAAGAGGGTGATAAAGAGAGAAATGTAACTAATAAGGTACCACGGGGAGTGCTTTATAAAGTACCTCAGCCATGACAGAATAATAGCAGGGGTACTTCTGAGGCTCAAGTCATAAACCTGTTGTCTGTTGCTAAAATTACACCTAAATTATAGGCATGTTAACCCACAGGCCTGAGGTAAAACTCCTAAAGGGAAAATATATTTGCACTTTTCCTCTACAGTCCCACCCACCATCCACCCATTTGAGTTCCCTCGGTTTTCCATTGGCCAGCGAGTCTTCATCCCCTGTGTGGTCATGTCTGGCGACCAACCCGTCTTTATCACCTGGCAGAAGGACGGCCGCTCGATTCCAGCCAGCCTGGGTGTCACCATCGACAACATAGACTTTACCAGCTCTCTGCGCGTTTCCAATCTCACACTGATGCACAATGGCAACTATACCTGCATCGCACGCAACCAGGCTGCTGCCGTGGAGCACCAGAGCCAGCTCATTGTCCGAGGTGAGGAGAGGGAGGTGAAGAGGGAAAAGAAAAAGGGAAAAGGATGTCATTTCACAAGTTTTACAGAGAAATGCAACTACAGAAGACAGTGCACTGGGATTGTTAGTTTCAGATGTATACTATACATGACTGGAAGTTGTTATAATAGTCGGGGATATTTTATTTTCTACAATACAACATGATGTAGTATGAACTTTGTGGTGACTTGTCTTGCAGTTCCTCCCAAATTTGTGGTGCAACCTAAGGATCAGGATGGCATCTATGGAAAGGCGGTGATATTAAACTGCTCGGCAGAAGGCTATCCCGTCCCTACTATACAGTGGGAGTACTCCAAAGGTAATATATGATTACCATTACACATACATTACAGGCTGCAGTAACTCAAAGCTCTTCATTCCAGGTTTGGTGGACTGCAGCATGCTTAAAAGACAGGGAAAAACACCATGGGTTATATAACTATTTACAATGGATAAAATACTGGGTATGAGTGTGTTAAAAAACTCTTTAAGAAATTTGGTGGGGATAAAATCAAGGCTGCACATGGTTGGTTTCATGTCTGATAAAATGTCTGATAAGAAAGAAAGTTTTTTCATTGAGTCTTTCCTTATTTCCTTGAAAACATGAATGCCGGTCTTTTTCCAGTTTATTTCATTTTTTGTACAATCTCTTTTAAGTTGGTGTGTAAAATTGTTCTACCAGGGTTGTGGATTAAAATGTTAATTTTAAAAGGGGCAACTAAGTCCAGAACAGATAGTCGAACCTATACGATCTAATGCCAACTAGTACACTTGACGTCCACCTTTGTGATGCCTGTAATGTTTGTGGTTTGTAGTTCAGTCATAGAAAACTACTCACAGTTGAATGCCCTCATGTATCTTTTTCATGCCATATTGTTGAAAGGGTTAGTGTTAGCTCTAAACCTAGCTCTAAGGTTTTCTTCTGTGAGAATGGAGAGTAAAAATCTGTGAGCCAGGTTATGTTTTCCCGTATATCCATCTTATGACTCTGTCTTTGTTTTGTGACAGGCGCCGGGGTCCCTCAATTCAAACCCATCGTCCTAAACTCAGGCTTTCGGATCGAGGTGCTGGTCAATGGCTCTCTGCTCATTAAGCATGTGCTGGAAGAAGACAGTGGCTTCTACCTGTGTAGAGTCAGCAACGATGTTGGAGCTGATGTCAGCAAGTCCATGTTTCTCAATGTCAAAAGTAAGTCTCATGGGAAAATGGCAACTTTCTAAGCCTATATGGGGTAACATACATCATACATACTAGTGTTGCAAGCTTCTATAGACAATGATTTCTGCTTTGGTTTTGTCTCGTATGCATTATGTTTGTGAAGTTTTTGCTAATATGATCACACCTGACTTTATGTAGCCCTTTCATCGTTTGCTCTGGTTGATCACGATCAGTGAGGCTGGTAACATTAATCTAAAATATTCATGCTAAAGCCCAAAGGTTAAGTTCAACTGAAGTCGGCTTTGTCTGCGACAGTCAGGCCACCAGCAAGGTGTTGTCATGGTGCTGGCTTTGTGCTTTCTGCCTGAATGAACCCCATGAAAGCAATGCACGCGGCCATCTCCACCTGATATCTTGGAGAAAGTACAGCATTTATCTACTGTATGGCCAAAGACTTAGCTCCCCTCCATTAAGCTCTGAATCCTGCATGCAGACAGTGTCTGCCATGTGGAAAAGAGAGCTGAGGGACAGAGGAAAAGGGGTTGGAAAAGAGGAATGTGTTTCATGTCTGTTCCCCCTCCTCTATGTGCCATTCTTTCTATCCTTTGTTGCACTACCTTTCCTCTACTGTACATTTTCACTCTTGTAGGCCACACAGTTCATCCTACTTTCAAAATTGCGATATATACAGTATAACCTTATATATTGGGCAAAAGAAAGAGATGTTTAACAGTCTACATTCAGCACAGACAAGTGTCTCTCAATTTATTTATCTGTTTGTGTGTGACATGACTCCTCCTGTCTGACTAACTCATCGTGCTCTCCTACACAAAAACATAAAGTATGCACACACCTGCAGATGCACCAACTCTCAGTGTAGTCCTTTATGTCATTCAAGTGTGCGTTACAGTGACTTTGAGCAACCACAAATCAGTTCAGACAGAAAGAGAGTGGGCGCTCCTATTGGCTGTTCCACCACAACCACTCTGTACTTCCTGTTCAAATTTAGATGGAAAAAGATGGAGATATCACCTCCGATCACCTGACATGTATGACACAAGTGTACAGTATCTCGCCATACTCAGCTGATGACAGAGGTTGACACAGACATTTTATGATCACCTATAATCTAAAACATCTATATTTTAATGTCCTGTGGATGAAACTCAAACATCCACTTTTCTACCAAAACTGCCAACTGCAGCTATAATATTTTCCTAACTTACACGTGGGTTCACATCTTCTAAATGTTTTTAATTTCACTTCATTTAATTAATTAGGACAATGCACATTGATCAACATATCAGCAAAAGCATCAGACAATGCACCATGACAAGTGGACAAACCATGTAGAAATTCCACACCAAGTCAATGCCGATTCCCACAAAGGTCAAAAGTACATGCACAAGACAGAAAAATAGTAAGTGGAGGTTGCATTCTACTCCATTGTAAGTTGATTAGCCTTTTCTTTATTAGAGTTATAACATTCTGACAATATCATGTATCTGGAATATATTATATATGATTTACTGATCAATCAGAGTAGACTTAACATACAGCAGGATAGAAGCACGGCAGCATATAGACAATATTACAGGCGACTGAACACGCAGAGACTTTATTTCACTGTTGGTTTCACAATGTCCCATTGATGATTTCAAAGTGATTCACCAGAGAACTCTTCTCTCTCTGTCCAAAACTGTCTTTGCAATGCATGCTTTCAAGAAGTATTTGCACAAATTTAGCTGCTTATCACTAATGCCAGTTTATTATGCCGTCATTTATGTGTGACAATGGATTTGAAAGGATATTTGGGTATTTTTAGATTTAATCAGATCATTTGATGACACTGCAGGCTCTGTTTTTTTTATTATTTATTGAAACACCTATTTAATGATCTTTTTATGTGTATACTTGTACGTTTTGAACACTTCAGAGGACACTTTGAGGATTAAGAATTTGTTTTAAGGTTGAGGTTAGGGTTAGGTATTAGGGTTAGGTTAAGGGATGAGGTTAGGCATTTAGTTGTAATGGTTATGGCAAGGGAATGCCTTATGTTAATGAGTGTCCTTATGTCATTGAGTATGCAGTCCACAGTAACGTCTGAGGCTTTAGTACTTTGTAATGTCGGACACTGTGATGTTCTGTACGCTCTGTGCTGTTTTTATGTTGTTTATCCAGGCCAGCCTACACCACTTGACCAGTGGCAGCTACTTAAGAGGCTTAGGCGCCAATTAGAGAGCACACAAGCTGACGCATGCTGAAGTACTCATGTGATGGATAGCATGATCTTCACTCTGTATCATTGGATGTCCAAGTGAAACTTGATGTATCCGTGTGACTCACCCGATATAGACCGTAGTTATAAACCTGCCATGTGCTGTGTGTTCCCCGCAGCATATTTCTTGTCTTCCTCTCTCACCATTTCAAAGTCCTCTTCACTACTCTGATTTACACAAAGAAAATGGCCATCAGTGCTTGCATCCCCTCCTGCCAATGTTTTAAGAAAATGGACACTATCACTACATTCTGGGTTTAGCTCATTTTTTTCTTTGTTTGAATACAGCCAGTGCTACAGAAAAAGGTCTGGCTATTAAAGAGTAGTAGTAATAGAATCAGTAAAGGAAAATCAATAGATCCGAATAGAAACTCTGGCACGTACAGTGAGAACATGCTATCAGTTCTTGTAGATGACACAGATGAGCAAACATGATTATGAGCACACAGGGGGACAGCCTGTGTTTGCACACACAGAGAGCTGCAAAACATTAATGTAGAGGCAGAGATACGGTGAAGCACACTGCAGCCATTACAGAAGACTGATGGTCCAGGCTGCTAATGCCGCGGTTCACATAGATCCCACTCTGCATGGCTATTGTGGTACACTTCCTAGGAAATGAATTGTAGCTATTGTGATGTCGTAGCTTGGCACTTTCATTGTTATGAGTGTCTGTGCATGGGCTAATGTCTCGTCATAATACACCATGTATCCTGCTGTATGAATACCGCCACCGCAACATCCAGGAAAAATGGTTTGCACTCATTGCACCGGGATTAAGTTGCACATGACTGGTTGTGTGTTTGCACAGACGTGCTTGTGTGCTGTTTAGTTTTCCTTTCATATGCTGCTTCATAGGAGCCATCGTCATTTCGGTGTCGCTTTAACAGCGGCGGCAGGTGGTGGCTTAGACAAATGATTTCTATGCAATTTCCATAAAAGCATCCCTACCTTCAAAACAGATGCAATTCAGTCAATTCATTACCAATTCATGGCGGATGCTATCAGAGTCAGTCAACAGCCACTCAATGTTTATCAGGGCCAATTAAGACCAATCAAGCCTATTAGACATCATAATGTCAGCAGACGCAGCGATGAGGACGGAGCACATAATGAGGCTGCACTGAAGAGAAGTGGTAAATGGTCCTGTGGTCACTGATTGAGCAGTCCCCAGCACGCAACCACGAGGAAGACCCCTCTTCCTCTCATCTCTATTTCTTTTTATCTTATTTACTCATCTGCAAACCTCCCTCCCTCCCTCCCTCCTCTCAACAGAAGTCCACCCAGTCTGCAGGCATTCATTTAGTATCATGCTCCACATCCAAGCCAATCGTGCAGTAAAGGGAATTATTTCAGAACATTGGAGGCAGCCCGGTGAACCAGTGATATCTGTGTGATCACCATAGCGCCGCCTCCCCCCCCCCCCCCCCCACCACCACCACCACCATCCAGGCTGTCTCCTCCCCAGCGCCCACTCACAGTGTGCCTCTAGGGCAGGGAGCTCTACACATCCTAGTATGTCTGCTGTTGTCTGGCCCTCATGGCCCCATTGGGCGGGGCATGCACCACACTGGCCTTTCACGCAGCAAAGCAATTTAATCTGGAAGAGGGAAGAAAAGCTTGCTTACAGATTTTTAATATTTAATAAAAAATGTAATTTATTTGGCTAACAGCAGCCAACATTCAGATAGACATGCAGTCACTATCGTAACATAAGTACCACTGTAGGGAAAATATTTTTAAATCCTAGCCATCAAACTTTTTTGACTGAGTCTTCTTTTTTTGCACAATGTGCAACATCCTACATGGCACTTGACTTCTCAGCCATTTTTCTTGCTAATAACGGTTCATCTGCCTCAGATAATGTAAATGTAATGCTTTTAATCACCTGTCATATCGCATTGAACCTCTGAGACAATCTTGACATGTTCTTTCTTGGATCACTGATAAATAGCCCTGCACTGATATACTGTAGCCATCCTGCTGTAATCCGTGTTAGTTTGATTGCTCATATTTGGTTCCTTTTGATACTAACACTAGAAGAGTTAGAAATATCAGAAACATTTTTTTATTTTTTTTTTGGCCCTGCATTGCGACATTCAAGGCGCGATTGTGTAGTCATCATCATACTCCTGTGAAAATCAATGGCAGGTCCATGTTCTATTCCTGGCTACTAGAAATGGCCTTTTTTCCAACAGTACAGCCTGGAGAGAGAGAGAGAGAAAAAAAAAGAGAGCGAGAGGGAAGGAGGAGAGGGAGGAGGGAGGTGAGGTTGGGAGGGAAGAGGAGAGACTGTCCGATGCTGGTTGGCATGGTAACCTGGCCAGGTGAAAGGGAGCCTGGGAGAAGGAGGGGGGATGCTTTGTCTCATGGGAGTAGCCTATCAGCAGCCAGCCTTTCCCCACAATCCCCTGCAGGCCTAAATGTATCATCACTGCCCTCTGGGTTGCTGTGGAGGAACAGGGCTCTCCTCACCTCTACATAAAAGACACATTGGACTGTGCAGAAAACACACACTATGTTCTCTACTATTATTGTTTAGTTTCCCAGAAACTGCAGTGTCGATGGTTTTGTTTTGTTTTTTTATTTTCCCTTTATACTAACATGGATGCAGCAGCTCATTTCTGTTCATCTCTGGATGAAAAATACACACTAGCATCCTCCACCCCTCCCCATAAACACATCACATCACATTGGTTTCAAATAGAAGCAGTGCATGAATGCTTTTTCTGTGTCAATATTTAGGGTGACACCCCATTTGTTTTGTCTCATGTGTTTCTGTCTCCTCTCTGTCCATCTCTCTTTTCACAGTCCCTCCTGCCACGTTCCTGTAATTCCACTCTATATTAAAGAAATACATCAACGTAACAATTACATGGCCACACAGTGCGCCTCAGGGAGGGTTGGCTCAGCTGGGCTGCATGCACACACAACACACACTAGTTCACTAATGCAGATACACAGACACGAGTTGCAAAAAACATGTCATGTCTCATGTTGCAGAGACACGCTGTGTTTGCCTCTGTTGGATAGCAATCTCTTATCAAGAATAATAATATTATATATAATAACATTTACAATGATGTTATGTTATGCGTGTAGGAAAATAAAAAGAACCGTTATGAAGATAAATGATGCTGCTATAAGTTTTCTTTGACTCTTGGCAGGTCACAATAGAAAGTGTAAAAATGTAGGCAATATCTGAAAATGACAGTTGTCACAGTTTGTGTATCTTTGGCCTCAAAAACACTGCTCATATTTTATTATTGAAACATGGCCACACTTAATATCTAAATTACTAGAGCTATTGTTTTTTGTGTGTGTTTCAGGTCAAATGTGTCAATGATTACAAAATGCATTCACTTCAGCTTTGATTGCAGACATGTGATTATTGATTGGTAATCACTATTTTGTTCTTATCACAGGATTATCTGAAAAAAATATTTTTTTTTGTGCCCCTCAGTGCAGCCTGGTTTTTATTTAGTTGTATCTTATATTTATTTGTGCAGTTCTGCAGTATCGCAGCACTGAAATGTTTATCATTGCTGCACATGTAGCTGACAATCAAAACACTGTATTAGCATATTGATAAACTTTTAACTATTGAGCTGTAATATATGAAAGTCACAGCAACCATGCAGTAAAAAAAAGCCATTTCTGTAGCTTTAATGTTTGTTTCTCTACACACCCTGGATGTTGAACAGCTCATACATGTCACCATTTCACCAATCCTACTTTTTTGTCACCTAGCACTGTATCCCTGCGTGCCAGTGTAAATGTCAACAACATTGCCCTGTGCTACCTCCGAGCCACTTACACGGCAAAATGAAAGAAACTGTTCTCTAATACGATAACGTTTACATAAAGCCTCAGCAGTTATTCCCCCCCCTCCCCCCCTCACTTATCCAAGTGTTTCTCACAAAAAATTCATACTTGTCATGCAAAATAAATCAGCATTCTTTTCCACAGCCGAGCCCCAAATGGCTGCAGAGTGAATAAGAGATGAGGCTTAAATGTTTGCAACCTCTTGCCTGACACTTCCCATCACATCACTGGAGTCATGCTTTGTGTGTGTGCGTGCGTGTGTGTGTGTGTGTATGAGCATCTGGGAGCAGAGGGTTGTTATACACTCTACTGTGGGTGTAATGAGGCATGTATATAGTTAGTGTGTGTTTAGTGTTGCATCTTCAGAGTGTTGTTAGAGCATCACAGTACCATTTGGGATGCTCAGATACAAGATGCACATTAGCGCTGCTTTTTTTTTTTAACACAGCATTAAAGACAAGCATATGATCGTTATAGTTTATTAAAAATCCTCTCTATATGTTTTTTTTTTCCATTTTCCAAGTCTTTTTCCATCATTGTAGCTTCTAGTTCAGTACCCAACTTTAAATGCCACAAAACAACAGTACAACACAGTATTTACAATGTCCTTTTCCAAGGACTATATTATTTCATGAAGTCATTTTTCATGACAAAGTAGTCATCAGCCTCTACCTCTAACCTTAATGTGTCCTCTACCTCACTCAGCAACTTTAACCAGCTTACTTGCTTGGTGCAGTTGACAGCAACCGCCTAAGTGATGGATTATCTTTGAACTGAGTTCTGTGTCTTTTTCTGAGGAATGTCGTCAGTGTCTTATATAACCTCAGCAGAGGTCCAGTAAGGACATCTGATGAGGTTCCTGGTTGTTATACGGACCCTGTTCAGACCTGATATTAACAAGGCCATATCACAGGCCCGGTACAATGATCCGATCAATGATCCGTGGTTTGAGGATGCATTTGTCTACGATCCTGACCTGTTTTCCTATATTCATGCTTCCAAACCATTTTGACGATGTCTTATAAGACAAGATTAGAACACCTGGTGCGGCTTCCAGCTGAAAATACAATCAGCTGCACTTGAAATGTAACTTTATTGTTCATATTTGCCTATAGTTTATGGCACAACCTAATTTGGTTACTACTGGAGAGTATCAGATTTGCCATCATTCTCTTTTGAATGTTTCACAGTTTTAACAGTGTGTTTGCATTTAATGTTGCAAATCCATGTTTTGCCCTAATATGAATGAATGAATTGTGGGTTTTGGAACTTGTCACCCACGCATGTTAGCAGTGAAAAAACATAAAGGAAATGGTGCATTTTGAAAACCAGTATGATGATTTGTTGCATGGGTTGTATTGTTTGTATTTATTAATGTGATTGTACAGTTAATAATTACCAATATATTTATGTAATACAGTTCTTCATGAGTCTGTATGTATCATATCATATTCTCTTTTTCCCCCTGCGTTATTTTCACACCAGTCCCGGCCATGATCACGTCCTATCCCAACACCACTCTGGCCACGCAGGGCGAGGAGAAGAAGATGAGCTGCACGGCACATGGTGAGAGGCCTATCATGGTGCGATGGGAGAAGGAGGAACGCATCATCAACCCCGAGACCAGCCGCTATGTGGTTTCTGTCAAGGAGGTGGGCGATGAAGTCATCTCCACCCTGCAGGTAGGAAAACGTGCAACATCAGCACATAAATTTAATTTAATTATATATATATTCATATATATATATATATATATATATATATATGTAGCAACCGCAAAAGAACACACACTTTATCCCAAGACCACTTTGCTGACACCTCACGAACAAATGTAATTCTCATTTTGTCTATGTGCATCCATCAGATCATGCCCACAGTGAGAGAGGATTCTGGCTTCTTCTCCTGCCACGCCATCAACTCCTTCGGTGAAGACAGAGGAATCATACAGCTAACAGTGCAAGGTACAAACATAATACGATACCACACAACACAATATACATGATTGTCCCTATGAGGATGCGTGGTTTGGACTCAGTGGTGCTGCATATGTCATAGTCAATAAATAAAAGCTGCACAGTGTCACAGTGGATGATTAAATATGTAGGATAATAAAAAAATTAAAATAAAACATTATTACAGAGTGCTTACAATGTCGAGTTTGTCATCTTTGTGCTTTGTAGAGCCCCCGGACCCCCCAGAAGTGGAGATCAGAGAAGTGAAGGACAGAACAATTGCCTTGCGTTGGACTATGGGTTTTGATGGCAACAGCCCAATCACAGGCTTCGATATTGAGAGCAAGAACAAATCAGGTAATCATTAGATGGTATGTCCATCTGTGTGTGTTTTGGTTGATTAATTATCCCTCCATGCCCTGTGTCTCAACAGTAACATTTAATATAGCCTGTCCTAATGCACTTAAGTGGATTTGACCTCTCCCCTCTGACTTTAGCACCCCCAATAAACCCTGCCCTCTCTCCCCCACAGCCTCCTGGGACACCGCGCAGAAGACCAAAGATGTCTCACCTCAGCTCAACCAGGCCACCATCATCGACCTGCACCCCTCTTCCACCTACAACATCCGCATGTTTGCCAAGAACCTGATCGGCAAAAGTGAGGCCAGCAACGAGCTAACCATCACCACTGACGAAGCAGGTGAGAACGTTGTTCCCTGTGAGCCTTTAACATATTTATTTGTCAAAGGAAATATGCACAAATGGTCAAAGAAGCAAATATTTGTCAGGTACAGTAAAATAAAAGAGAGTCTTTTATTTGTTATTACCCAGTAACAAAGAGTAACAGAGACAACTGTGAGATCTAAGTGCAGGTGGTGATTAAAAGACAAGAGGCAAAAAGAGGTAAAAGGCCAAGTGAGTCAATTCATTAACAGCCTGGTGACATCACCTCCATTGGTTCTGTTGCATTATTGAACACACGCTGACCCCGCACTAAAAGCAGAACTTTTCAATTAGCGGCCTGAGTACTAAATGTCACACTATAGTCAATAGAGTGAGGCCTGGACCCCTCCATGTCTTCATCTCCCCCACAGAGCCAGTTGAAATAGCTCACCCATTCTACTCTTTGAGGCAAGTGTCAGATGTGTGCAGTTTGATGACATCTATATATGTGTGTTCTGACCACAGCTCCTGATGGACCACCTCAGGAAGTGCAGCTGGAAGCGCTCTCCTCTCAGAGCATCCGGGTCTCTTGGAGGGTAAGTCAATCCAAACATATGGGTTAAAATCGTGTACATGTTTTTTTTATGGAGTATTTGGCTGTAGAAGTACGTTCACAGCTGACAGCACTGAGGTTTTGTTTGTGGAATGATGATTGTGCATTTGCAAACTAAATCAGTCAGGTTTATCGTCTGTACATCAGTTAGTCTGAACCAAATAAGATGCCAGGTTTTACTTTTTCTGGCTCATGACAGAAAATTATTTGAATGTGGTACCAGAATGTATCTACAACACACTCAGTGTGTGATGTCAAGCCTCCCCTTCTACTTCTTTTTTTGTCTTACCGCATTGAACAGTCACGTCTTAATTCACTTTTGGGAGTAATTGGGCTGTCAACATGTGATAATGTCAGGTGAGAACAAGAACTGTTAGGAAAAAACACCACAGACAGTACCTCCCTGGACTTTAAAGGTCTTTAGAAGACAAGGCACCCAAGGGTAGAACACAGAACTCATGAATAGTGATTCTGTTCCATTTTTAGTCTGATATTGGTGTCATTTACAGCATTTTTTTAAATTAATTTATTGATGTGAAAACCTGTCATTATTTTATACCAAAATAAAGATGGACATTTGTCTTAAGTGTCTCAAATTCTCTTTGTCATTCTCAGCCGCCCAAGAAACACCTTCAGAACGGGGCCATCAGAGGCTACCAAGTGGGCTACAGAGAATACAGCTCAGGCGGAAACTACCAGTTTAGTGTGATCAGTGTGGAAACCACGGGGGATAACGCAGAAAGCCTGGTTCTGGACAACCTAAAGAAGTTCACCCAGTATGGAGTCGTGGTGCAAGCCAGCAACAGTGCTGGGACTGGGCCCTCTTCCACAGAAGTGGCTGCTACCACACTGGAGGACGGTAAGTCAAGAGAGAGAGAGAGGAGGACATGGCATAATGTTTTCAACCTGGGGTCAGACTTTAAAAATGGGATTTTGAAGTGCTGCACCAAACCTGAGATCATACTTTTATTTTATGTTTTCTGTACCTGTGAGTGATGCAGGCTTGGTTTAATCTTAGAGATATTTGTGAGGATTTATCGCTACCTAGTGGAGATCAGTGGGTGCTGCTACTCCAAGTCCACTAGTTTTACAGTGTGTTTTCTTCTTTTTTCACCTTTAGTGCCCAGCCGCCCTCCAGAGAACGTGCAGGCCACAGCCACTTATCCAGAGGTCATCTCTCTATCCTGGCTGACTCCTCCCAAAGATGCTCTGAACGGCAACCTGCTGGGTTTTAGGGTCATCTACTGGGCCAACCTGCCTGATGGAGGTACACACTATCACCTGCACACTACTATGTTGGTGGTATTGATAAATACAGAGTGCATATCTTAGAGCGGTCATTCTCAGAATGATCCTGATCCATAGATGTATTACAGGAGATTTTTTTTGGGTCACCTAATAAATGAGCTGATGTTTTTTCCATCCTTTTACCTAAGATTTAATAAATAAAAGGGTAAAAAACCCTAACCCTTCGTTTTACAGAATTTAAAGTAAAGTATTCAGACATATTGTTTGTTTAAAGTTGCACATGTCATTTATATTGTACAATGAGTCGCGCCATCTTTTCAAAATGGTTCCCCACATAAGAAGGTTTTAAAACACTATCAGAGTGCAGTTTAATATGAGTATTAAGGTCACAGTCACAGTCACTAGATACCTGCATGAAATATAAATATAATATAATATATAATAAATATTTTTATCATAATATAATGTGGCCAACCAACAAAGATTAGGAACTGTGTTTCATTTACAAAGTAATAAGTTAAAGGTACAATAAATTGTAGTAAGTGGTTAGTAAACTGGATCAAAAACATGAATTATAATGGCTCGTGGTTAGCTGAGTTATTAAGTCCTGTGTAAGTGACACAGCATGGCATGGCATTGTCACATGCCAGGTTTGTGTCAGTGAGATAGGTTGTGACAGCATATTTACCTTTGACCCCATACTGTCACATCATGTTGGTCTGCCTATTGAATAAGAATGCTCCGGTCTTTAAATGACAGTATTTATAAATGGCAGGCACGCGCGCGCACACACACACACACGCATACATATAATGATATAATGTGACTAGATATTACAGATATTACTGACTAATGATATTAGTCACATATTTGGGTGTCTGTCAGCTTGTCATATCAAAAGATTATTTAGAATGAGAGAGTTGATTGTTTTTACACAGAATTTAACTTCTCTCCTGCTCCCTCTCCATCAGAGCTTGGAGAAATCAGGAACGTGACAACCGCAAAGCCCTCGCTGGAGCTTGATGGACTGGAGAAGTATACCAACTACAGCATCCAAGTGTTGGCCTTCACCAGAGCTGGAGATGGCGTTCGCAGTGAACAGATTTACACCCGCACCAAGGAGGACGGTAGGATGACAAAAAAAAACAACCATCTGTTTAATAATGATATACATCAATGACCAGTATTTCACTGTATGTTATTGTCATCTTTTCCTGTCCAGTTCCTGGTCCTCCTGCAGGTGTGAAGGCAGCAGCTGCATCCAACTCTGTGGTGTTTGTGTCGTGGCTTCCTCCTCTCAAAGTGAACGGCATCATCAGGAAATACACTGTTTTCTGCTCCAACCCACACCCCACGGTAACATGTTTAAAAACCTTAGAATAACTACATTTTATATTCAAAATTGTGTTTTTAAAGATATGAAACGTAAATACAATATAATATATAAAATGTGTAAAAACAGTAGTACTTTGATTTTTAGACAAATATATGCATTGTAATCACAGTTTATATTTTTCTCACACCCAGGTGAGCAGTGAGTTCGAGGCGGCCCCAGATGTGTTCTTCTACCGCATCCCCAATTTGAGCAGGAACCGGCAGTACAGCATCTGGGTGGTGGCGGTCACCGCCGCAGGACGAGGAAACGCCAGTGAAATCATCACTGTCAAACCCATGGCTGAGGGTAGGTGACACTTGGAAGTCAGAGAAGTCTGAAGAGCCTTGAAAATATCTACAGATTCAAAGCCGAGAGATTTTATCAGACCCAAGTTGTAAAGAAGTAGAACAAATCTGTCATTCATACCACAATAAATCCTAAAATAAATACCTCGGTAATCTTAGGTCTTGATTCCTCTCTGTTTCTTTATGCAGCTTTTGAATTAAATTATTAGTTTTCAGATTAAACAACAGCAACAATTTAACTGTATTTATTGTATGAATACTGTAGACTGATGTCATATCCCTGTGAAGGTAATGTTGGCGAGGTCTGTCAATTTATTCAGGGTAATTTTCTGATGTATATCAAAGGGTTAAATTGTATTTTGTGCTTACTCTGCTCGTATTGTGTCCCTACAGGGACAGTACAATACAGTTTCTGTCTATCTACTGTGTGTGTGTTAGTTGACAATTCTTAAAGGGCACAAAAACACACTTCACATTTAAATTCTAGCAGCGTCTCTTGGTAAGGATTACCCCGTTTCACCCCATTCTCCTCAAATCACGTCACCCATGTGGATGCAGAAAAAGTGCCTCATCCCCAGTGTCTCTTTAGTAGACTGGCAGGAAAGCATCAGCTGAATGTTAATAACCTATTGTTTGGCCCTGTCAGCATTATCATGCTCTGTGAGCGCTGATAAGCTGATTGCATATGCTGATAGGCCCCATAGCGTCTGGAGGTAGGACCCACAGTTTCTAGGACATGCACACCCTGTCTGAGGTCTAGATGATGGATGTCCTCTCCTCTTTGCTCCACCGCTCATGATGAAAGAAGAAACAGCATCACACTCTGCCCCCTGCATCTGTAGCCCTGACGCCATGATGTTAGAGATCACAACAAATGTGGAAAAAGGCAGTGTGAATTCATTTGAGAGAAAACACTTCTATTTGCTGACATTTCTCCCGTGTGGCCTGCTTGTACCTCTGCAGCTCCAGCTCGGATTCTGACCTTCAACAGGACGGTAACAACCCCATGGATGAGGGACATAGTGCTGCCTTGTAAAGCAGTGGGTGACCCATCCCCAACCATAAAGTGGCTGAAGGAGATGTGAGTTTTCATCATTCTTAAAGCTGCAAGTTCTAAATCCTAATGGATTAACACATGTGTGCTAATAGTGTCACTCTCACGCAATTGATTGAATCATTTCTATTTTTCAGCAACGGTACCCCGGCACCTGTTGTGATTGACAGCCGGCGCAGTGTCCATGGTAATGGCAGCCTCGTTATCCGCACGGTTAAAGCAGAGGATTCTGGGAACTACACATGTATGGCCAGTAACAGTTTTGGGTCTGACAAGATTGTCCTCAACCTGCAAGTTCAAGGTAAGATACCAATTAAATGACCAACACTCAACAAACAGGTGTTGTTTAGAATATACAGAATCAATGCATTTTCTAAAGGCAAACTAAAGATTTGTGTTTATTTTCTTTATTATAGTTCCACCCGACCAGCCTCGTCTCACTGTGACCAAGACAACCACCACCTCCATAACTCTCTCCTGGATCCCAGGAGACAATGGAGGAAGCTCCATTAGAGGTCAGACAGTCACCACACTGTATTTTTGTCCGTCTTTATTCTGTTTTTCCTTCCTCGTTGATCTGAATCCCTCTCCTTACCCGTGCTCCTCTGCAGGCTACATTCTACAGTACTCTGAGGACAACAGCGAGCAGTGGGGTAACTATGCCATCAGTCCCAGTGAGCGCTCCTATCGGCTGGAGAACCTCAAGTGTGGCACCTGGTACAAGTTCACCCTCACTGCCCAGAATGCAGTGGGGCCGGGACGCATCAGCGAGATCATTGAAGCAAAGACTCATGGGAAAGGTATGCTTTTGTTCAGTGATAGCAGTAGTTGTATGCATCTTTATGTAAAGAGCCCATTTGTGTGAATGTAAATTTGAAACACTTTTTGAAATTGGACAGCAGAATGGAGAACATGTATTTTTTTATAGTACTTCAATTACTTTCTGCTTTTTTTTCCTCAGGAAGATTCTGGTAATGTAATAAATACACATTACAGGGCATGCAATTATTTTTTTAGTAATATTGATGTAGCTCTAAATGTAAGTGATCATTGACACCCCCAGTAACAATAAAGCTGACTTTTGTCCAGGGATCCATTCCTGCTGACTCAGCACACTGAGGCTTTGCTTCTCTCCCTCCACAGAACCTCAGTACTCTAAAGAACAGGAGCTCATCACAAGCATCAACGCCACTCGGGTCAAGATAAACCTGAACGGCTGGAATAACGGCGGATGCCCCGTCACCTCCTTCACTCTCGAGTATCGGCCCGTTGACGCGCCATCTTGGACCACAGCACAGCGCACGTCCCTCACCAAGAGCTACATCCTGTACGACCTGCAGGAGGCCACCTGGTACGAGCTGCAGATGAAGATCTACAACAGCGCCGGCTACGCCGAGAAGAGAGTCAAGTTTGCGACCCTCAGCTATGATGGCAGTGAGTTAACGCGATGGCAGAAGACGATTCCTTTCCCCACTCACTTACTAAAATTGGAAAACAGACTGTATATCCAGCTGGACAGGACAGAACCTTTGACTGCATCTAAGTGTTGCAGAGGTCTGACAAAGACTAGTTATTGTATAATATACAGGATGAAACAGATTTCACAGAAAACTGGTCTAAACCACCAACTGTAAAAAAGAAAACAAAAAAAACATGTATTGGCCACCCTATTTTGTCCAAATGAAGATCATAATGACAGTCATTACACCTTTTGGCATTTAGGTAAACAATGATGCTAGAAATCTTTGGAATATCTGTGGATCTCTGTCACCAGCAGATCTAAATTGAAGATCCGGTTAAGTTAACACTACACACTTCACTGCCAGTTCAACAAAAGTCAACAATAACTTGTCTCATAACTCTGCACATGTGATTTTTTTACACAGGTACCATCGCACCTTTGGTGAAGGCGCCCAACATAAGTGAGGACCACACAGGGGGCGGCGAAGGTCTGAAGATGATGGTCACCATTTCTTGTGTACTGGTCGGCATTGTTGTAATCTTCATCGGGCTGCTGGTGCTGAGGAGGAGGAGGAGGGAGCAGAGGCTCAAGAGGCTCCGAGGTACGATCGGAGCAACACATGGGACAGATTTTAGTCTCTATTGCCTAATATTTAACGAGTGAAATGATGGTTTCTGTTTGTTTTCCAGATGCAAAAAGTTTGGCTGAGATGCTCATGAGGTAAAAAAATCTGTGCAGTAGCTTCACTAACTTGCTGTTAGCTAGCCACGTGTTCCAGTATAGACACAGTTAGTCTCATGTATTTGTTTTGTGCTCCACAGTAAAAACACACGCCCAGCAGAGCCAATCAACAAACAGCAACAGACGCTCCGCATGCACATCGACATCCCCAGAGCCCAGCTTCTGATAGAGGAGCGAGACACCATGGAGACAGTTGGTGAGCACACCGAGGGTTCTCTGCCTCTGCCAGGCTTCCTGTGTGTTTTAATTCAACTGGTTATGGAGTTCCTGAGTTTGTTTGTGTTGCTGTCCCACAGACGACAGGTCCACAGTGTTACTGACCGACAACGACTTTGGAGAGACCCAGAAACAGAAGTCGTCCACAGTCACCCACACGGTCCACTACCAGTCACTGTCTCAGGCCACTGGTCCACTAGTAGATGTGTCCGATGCCAGACCAGGAACCAGTAAGTCCAGTACGGACTCTTTTTGTTTTAAAAAGAAAAACTTGAACTGTTGTTTTGCCAGCCACATTTTCTTTTCATTCGTTTTCTTTTGGTTATTTCTCCTCTATTTTCCTCTTGATGTGTGCTACATGCTCTTCCCACACTTATTTGACCCACTCTTGTCACTGCAGCACTGTGTAGGTGTGATTAAGCTGTCACTCTTTTGCTGCATGCCCATTGCCTCAGCATTCACCTGAAAGCTCTGCTGCTGCTGCTGCTGCTGCTCAATAAGTATTGCATTAGTTCTGCCTCCACCCCAGCATCTGTCTCTAGTTACTTTTAGTACATGTTTTCACTTCAGGAGGACACTTAGCTTCACTCCCTGCTGTGTTGAACTCGTGTATTTTCTTGTTGGGTGTGACAGGTTCAGAGAATCTAAAATTCTACATTTATATAGTATGAAATGGTTAACTGAAAAGCTTATCTGCATCCTGCAGGTTCAGTACTAGGAGTATAACATAGAATGCAGTAGATTATGTTGATCTGTTTGATCTCCAGCACCTTATTATTCCAATTTTTCCAGAATGTATTGAATTAGTCCAGTTCCAATCTATGAAAGAAAGTCATTTTCTCCATCACATATAAATGATATGATGTATTACCTCCTCCCAGTCCCCTTTTTTAGGAACCTCTGTCTTCAGCCATTTGCAATCAAATTGTCTCCTTTCTACAATTGAGTTGGTTCTTAAAATTTGAATATCTGTGTCCAAAAATTTGCAGATTTTGGGAGAGTGAGTGAAGACACTGTGTGTAGGTGCTTTTATTATCTTCAGTTCACTTTTCATTACTGTGTCTTGCATTGATACTGACCTTACACTCTCCTCTCTATCCTCAGACCCGACAGCCAGACGCACAGCCAAAGCCGGCCCGGCAGCTCGCAACCGCTATGCCAGCCAGTGGACACTGAACCGGCCACACCCCCCTGTCTCCTCCCACACTCTCAGCACTGACTGGAGGCTGCCCACGCCCAGAGTCGCGGGCTCTGTCGACAAGGAGAGCGACAGCTACAGCGTCAGCCCATCTCAGGACACAGGTAAACACCGTCCTGTGCATTCGGTTTGTTTAAAGCTACAACACCACGCTTCATCTCTAACAACAAACGATAACAAATCAGCAGCTTTAACAAAGTAACGTTCCAATAATTCTGCCATTGCTCTTGTCACTAACTCCCCTCCACTAACTCCGGCCCACGTGCAGACCGAGCGAGGAGCAGTATGGTGTCAACAGAGAGCGCCTCGTCCACCTACGAGGAGCTCGCCAGAGCCTACGAGCACGCCAAGATGGAGGAGCAGCTGCGGCACGCTAAGTTCACCATCACAGAATGCTTCATCTCTGACACTTCCTCGGAGCAGATGACGGCAGGGACCAACGACTACACCGACAGCCTGACCTCCAGCACACCGTCTGAGTCGGGCATCTGCCGCTTCACTGCTTCCCCGCCCAAGCCTCAGGACGTCAGCCGGGTCATGAACATGGCCGTACCCAAGGCCCACAGACCGGGTGAGGATCGGGTGCCTGAGACCCAGTCACGTGCTATCATTTAATCACCACTGGCTTCATTGTGATGGTCATATCAGTAATCACTAAACTTTGTGACTAAAGTTGTTAATTCAACCTTTAACAAATAGTTTATGTGTCTAACAGAGGAAATGTGCACCTTTTAGATAAAAAAAAACCAAACATTGTAATTTGAAATCACTGTTTAAGAATCAAGAATACTAATTTGAAATCTCAGTAAGCAGAAGTCAGGATTCAAGGCTGCCCTGATGAACTTCTTACATCTCACCACTAGGTGGCCTAATAGGGCTTTTTTGTGACGTGCAGCAGGAGAAAGCACAGGTGTTGCTGAGAACATTCAATATGGCTCTGGGAAGCTGAATTGACCTCATGCACGGTCACTTCCTGGTTTTCAATAATCCAGCCCATCTATTCACAGTCAATTATTGGATGAAGATGTTCTTCAGTCTGTGTTTGCAGAAGTTACCAAGAATATTTTAGTGACTAATTATAGTATTTAGCAGAGGCTGTGTGCACACAGAGGGACACAGCAGTGCTCTGATGTTGTCTTCTCATGTCTCTGAAATACAAACACTTTTCATTTAAGGCCATGTTGAATCCCTCAGGGCTAACGACTAAAACAACTACTAAAAGAATGTTTTTTTGATCAATATTGGAAGTTTTTATCACTTACGTTACTTTATAAAGTCCAAGTTTCCCCTTCGAGACAACTCACTGGAAGTTAAGGAGCTGGCTTCTGACACGGAACGTCAGGACAATGTGACTGTGAGCCAGCGTGCACCATGAAACTGAGGAAGCTAAATGGAACTCAGCCTTCATTCATTTGATTATTTACATCTGTGCATTACCTCCTGTGACCTGCCATGACAAACACCTATGTTGACCTCAAATCAACCAGATAACTCAAGTTTAAAACTAATGCGTAGTAGTTTTTTAACACCCAAGACAAACTCTAAAATGTTTAATTTTTTTCAAAACCTCATTTATATTATATTTTCAAATATGTTGTTTATGAGACATTTTAGTGACTGCTAAAAAGAGTCACCTTCATGTACTTTTTAATTCACATAAAATCTGCAGTTAATGAGTATGTGTATTTTTTTAAGATTATTTGCAAATTCCACTCCCCATCCAGACAGTCATCAATAGGTAAAGTGGTCTGTGAGAAACAAGAGAAACAAATAGTGGTAGATGGAGTCTGGAAACCTGCAATAGCAACATAGTGACATAACAACTGATGCAAACATTACATCCTCCCATCCAAACTCTGCCCTCTAAGTACACACTGTGAGAACACTGTGAGAACACTGTGTGAACAGCTTCACTCATCCTGACGACATCGTGTCTGAATCACCTGCAAGAAAAGTGACACATCAGTTCAGCCCCAAACAAAATGATTATTATATTGAATATATGAATATTACAGGAGTTGAATGAAGGTCTATGGGAAAATCAGCCTGTGTCTCACTTGATGTACATCAGTAGGAATTAACCAATCTCAATCACTGTTTTCAGCTCTTCTTCAATAGAACATGATGTCAATTTTGTACATTTAAAGCAAATTATTGGTTCCATTGTGATCGACAGCCAGTGTTTTTTGTGTATTGTGTAGCCGGTGCTTGGTCGCAGGTGACGTTGGTGTACAAACTGTCATGGCACCTATCAAAATCCTGAATATTCTGTTCCTAGGAGTTTGTTTTTAAGCTAAAGTCAGTGATCAGAGATCAGGTGATGTGCAGGAATTTATTCATGTGATTCTTCTTATATTTAACCGTGACGGTGTGTGTCGCCCTGCAGGGGGCGAGTTGGTTCACCTTCCTCCGTACCTGCGCATGGACTTCCTGTTGAACCGAGGCATGTCCTGCTCGGGCTCATCCAGGGGGACGGCGAGCGGGGAGAGAGCCGCCATGGGCCAGGCCTGCCTGGAGCCCCAGAAGAGTCGGTCTCTGAAACGACCTTCTCGCATGGCGCCCCCGACGCCCACAGAGGCCCCTCAGGCCAGCAGGGACCCAGGGACGCAGTGGCAGCCAGGCTCTGCAGCCACGCTCCCCCACAGAGAGGGCTCAGAGCTGGCACAGGCCGCCAAGCTCAGCACCTCCCAGGAGTCCCTGCTGGACTCGCGAGGACATCTCAAACCGAGCAGCAACCCCTACGCAAAGTCCTACACGCTGGTATAACAGCAGGGGCACCTGGGGCAGGACTAGACCTCACTCTAACACTGGACTTAACACTCAAGTGCAGTAAACTGACTTTCACCACACAGTTCTGTATATATATACGTCCCCTCTCTCCAAGGGCGGGGTCACTTTTACTAATCTTCTTTTATTTATTTTTTAGAAAGTTCTTTTATCTCTTGTTTGTATTTCTTTTTCTTTCTTCTTTTTGTTTTTGTTTCACTTGAGAAAAAAAAATAATTCACTCATCGGAAAACGACTCCAGGCGGAGCTTTGCCAAACTAATTGAGTAGTGAGGGAGCATTATTTATTCTTCATTCTTGTTAATTCTTTATAATTAATCAAGTGATTATTAATTGTTAGTTGTCAGCTATTAATGATCATTAATTATTGATTACCAAATGATCTATTATCACCATTACTACAATGTTTTCATAAGAAGCCGCTCATCCTTTTCCTTTTCTTTTCCTTTTGTTTTTCCTGGAGTGGAAGATGACGATTTGGAGTCATGTTTTTTCCTATGGAATATCCTTCTCAAAGCGTTGATTGAAACTTGGGAGAAATCTTGGAATGAAAGCAATTGACACCAGTCCAAACTTTTCAGCTGCTCTCCAATTGTTACTTTTTTGAAGAAAAAAAAAATAAAAATCTATTTCCTATGGATGCATGGGGACTGACCAATTAAAAGACAATGAGGATTACGATCGAGGCCGAACGGCCCAGTCGAGCATTTTGTCACACTATGAAATGATCCAATGTGAAGATTTATTATTCTTATTACTATAAATATATATATAAAAAGAGAAATCACTTTTATTTGTGGATATTACAGGGAAGAAGAATTGATTTGGTTAATAAAGTCCTTAGTCATGTTTGCACATATCTTGTTTTAATTAGGAAATGGAGTCTCTGTTGATCTTTCTCTGTGTCCCATTCTCTGATGGTGCAATATGAAAAAAGATATGAAAAGTATATGAAAACTATTGCTCTATACTGTACTGTAATGATGAAAAATAACTATGTTGTGAGTATACTTACAGGGCCGGACACGCTCCAGCTATGTATTCAGGTGTAGTTTACCACTGCTTGTTTGCCAGGGTGGTAAATAATGTTAGCTAGAACAGGGAGGGTTTTAGAGAACTAATGGTTTGCACTTCACAAACACCCAGACTCAAGTGTGTCCAGATACTAGATCTCCCTGCTCTCAGTGCACTAGGTAGAGTCTTCAAGACTCTCACTATCCTCAGTAGATTTACTGTCGCTGCATTGCAGTGATGCTCCTCTACAGGGAAAAAAGAAAAAAAAATGTGAGACAATCCAGCAGATTCCCCCCCTTCAAACCAAACCTATAAAGTCTATGGGAAATATCTAAAAAGAAGAAAAAAAAAACAACAAAAAAAAAACATGTGGATATACGTAAGAAGCTGTTTATTTGTTCTGTCTGCCCTGGCCCATTTCTGTTCTTTCTGTTTCTATGAGTTCGCCTGAAGGGAGAAGAAGAGTTTGATCCAAAATGCTGTGAGGTCATTCTGTCAGTTTCTATGATTAGTTTCTATGATTAACTGTCTTCATTATGATTATACATTTTAACAAGGAAGGAAAAAAAAAAAAACAATGTCACTTTTTATTTTTAACATGGGTGTTCACCCTGGTGACACTGGAATAAAGAGAAACTAACACCAAGTTCAAATTTGATTAATAAAATGGCTGTTCCCCAAAGTGTCCTCCCCGGGTTTGACATGAGTGACTGATGTTGGTTGTGGAGATGAAGCAGACTCGCGCGCGTGCACGGGAGAGAGTGGCTCCTGCTTTGGTTGGTGTCCTTCTGTGGTCCTGTGGCTGTCTTTCCTGCAGGGGGCAGTGTTGTCAAGAGTTGTGCTGCTCAATAATCCACCCTCTTCCTTTTAACTCTCATCTCTCTCCTCATGTCCTGCCTGCTTCCATGTTTTTAGAACATGGGTTTAAGCAGAGGCCCTCAGTGCTGAGCTATATCTGACATTTCTTCTCGAGATTCACCTGCCAACGCATGAAGAATGTTCAGGCTGAACTGAAAAAATAAACATTTATTTAAAAATGACATTTATTCAAATGTGGCACTGAAAAGCCTCCATGTTTCTTTTAGTACAAGATTTGACAAATAAACTGGAAACCAGACTTTAAAGTGAGCCACTGACCCTTGAAAAAGAAAAGAGCCATGTTTCCATGGCAACGTGGCTCTTAATCTGCGGCTCGCTAACAATGTGGTGGAGTAATGTGAAAGTAAAAGCACAGCAGTTAGACTGTTGGAAATGTACGTTCACTTTCTTCTGCTTAAATGTGCACGTCTGAACTGTCAGGCATCGCCAAACAGCTGATTCTTTCACCCAGAAGAAAAACACATGAGTTGCTTGGCCAGCCATAATAATAATAATAATAATAATAATAATAATAATAAATATATCTTATTTTACCCAGTCAAAGAATAAACGTTTAGTGTGAGAGATGAATGTGGACAGCTCTCTCACTGTTAACCATGACAACGCTTTAGAAACCTAGAGTGAAGGATTGAAGTGCACTGCTGGTTTCCCGCTCCAACACACCTGACTCACATAAATGACTCGTTCTCAGGCTTCTGCTGACGAGCTGTCCGTTGGAATCAGGTGTGTTGGAGCAGGAGAACATCCAAAACATGCAGGACCAGAGGGCTGACAAACACTAATCTAACACATGAGTAAGTGGATAGTTACTTTACATCACAGCACACAGTAGTTGTTGATTTACAGCTTCCTCCACCAGTACATTTTAAATTTGATTAGATTTAAGTAAGCTATTTGAGACGGTGGTAGACCAGCAGCTTCTGTGTCCCTGCAAACTAAAAACACTGACTTTTTTTTTTCCTGTGGTGCAAAGGTTTAGCTGTTTACAAACTTCAGTTTAGGGCTGTAAAAGTCTGCCTAAAAGCAACATAATGTGTATTATATTTAACGTTTAACCCTTTAACACTTAAGCCTTCAAATTACTTTTTTTTGTGCGTATTTTAAAATGAAAAGGGCCAGAAAATGTCCTGTGACTAAGTGCTTTGCCCATTTTTCCTGAATAACTTTCAATATCTGGCAGTTATTTACAATTTACTGCACGTTAAAGTAGTGTATTAACAATTTAATATGAAGAAAAACCAAAAGTTTTATTTAGGAAAAAACGCCATAGTTGCACACGAAAACCAGATTTTTGTGTAAGTTAAATTTGAAATGTGAACAGTATAATGCACATATTTAAAATTACATTTTGTTAGAGTCTTTGTCTCGATGTCCAAAAGCATGGAAACTATGTACAGACGTTTTTTCCAACTCTCTCCTCTCTGGTGACAAAGACGCTGATTTGCTGGGTTCCTGCAACAGCACAGAGTGAAATTACCGTAATAACCATTTCAGAAACCAGAAACTGTTCTGACTGAAGGTGGACTTGTCACATGCTCTGCGTCAAACTGCAACTAGGAACTTTTCAAACGCTCTAGTGAGCCCTCTGGTGGTCACGCGCTCCGTCACAATATCGCACGATCAAAAACATGCCTCATACTGATGTTTAAAGGATGTGAAATAAGACAGTAAATCCACGTACACTTCTATATAACACTTTTATTTATTTCGCTGCATGTGTGTGTGTGTTTGCACGTGTGCAAGCTTGCATGCATAAGTGTGTGTGTGTGTGTGTGTGTGTGTGTGTGTACAGCAATGATCGAAGCACAACTGGAGTCAAACCACAAACACGACATCAAGATTTTTCTACTAGGACACAGAGAACTGAGATGTGAGGTTCTGCTAAAAACACACAGAGGAAAAGGAGCTCAACCGACACCAACAAATCAGAGACACGAACTCGATGGTGTGAAAGCACAGAGACGCTTTGACCCGGTCGGAGGGAAACACCTTGAGCAGGTGACAGCGCTTCGCTCGGGCTGCAGATGAAATGCACATGGCTTGAACTCGCCCCTGAATTTAGGTCAAAGTTGTGTTTTGAATGTGTATATTACACTGAAACAGCAGTGTCAGATACACTGCAGTGCTATTCAGGTACAATTATAGGAAGGTTTTAAATACATACACTCATATTTTGGTTAAGAAACATTATTGTATAATACTCGTCATTCCAGGTTATAAATGATACACAAAGACTTTCACAAGGATATATTTTTTTAAACCCCTCCCTCCCTCTCTAACTCCCAACCTCCCCCCGCCCACCTCCCCTTCCCTCTCACTTTCATTCAGACAGTGCAGTTTGGTTGACATGCAAAAAAAACCCCAGGCTCAAATCAGGTGACGCCGCGGCTGACAGTGTTCTTTCTACGACTTCACATCCTGCTTCTTCTTCTGGAATTTCCTGAACTGCGACTGGATGGTGACAGCAGCCTTTGCCGTCTCCGGGGCCTCCATGTCGATGTCGAAGTCATCGGGCAGGTCGTTCTTCTTGTCATCTGCAGAGAGGACGAGGAAGAGGAGGAGGAGGAGACATTGGTGAGAAAAGGTCAGCCTTGTATTTCCTATCTCGTTAGTCCACCACTTCAGTCCACACTGAATAACAGACACTGAATGATCCAGTGAGGAGGAAATTATTAAGACTATCAAGGAAAACTTTCATTTCACATAGCTTTAGAACACACTTTACTTGATCTTCTTATATAACACTATACTTAATAATATTAACTAACTAACACCATCTTTAATAACACTATTCTTGATAATCTTAACTGACAAACTAACTAACTAACACTATACTTGATCATCTTAACTAATATTATATTTGATCATCTTAACGAGCACCATACTTGATCATCTTAACTAATATTATATTTGATCATCTTAACTAACAACATACTAACACTATACTTGATCATCTTTACTAACTTACTAACTAACTAACTTACCAACTAATACTTTACTTGATCTTCTTTATTAACTAACGCTATACTTGATTATCTTAACTAACATTATATTTGATCATCTTAACTAACAACATACTAACACTATACTTGATCATCTTTACTAACTTACTAACTAACTAACTTACCAACTAATACTTTACTTGATCTTCTTTATTAACTAACGCTATACTTGATTATCTTAACTAACATTATATTTGATCATCTTAACTAACAACATACTAACACTATACTTGATCATCTTTACTAACTTACTAACTAACTAACTTACCAACTAATACTTTACTTGATCTTCTTTATTAACTAACGCTATACTTGATTATCTTAACTAACATTATATTTGATCATCTTAACTAACAACATACTAACACTATACTTGATCATCTTTACTGACTAACTTACCAACTAACTAACTAAATAACTAACTAACTAGCTAACACTTTACTTGATCTTCTTTACTAACTAACACTATACAGGATCATCTTTACTAACAAATAATATACTCGATCGTCTGTAATAACACTACACCTGATTATCTTCACTAACGCTATACTTGATTTACTGACACTATACTTGATCATTTTTTACTAACAGACACTATACTTGATCATCTTTACTAACTAACACTATACTTGATCATCTTAAGTAACACTATACTTGATCATCTTAACTAACACTATACTTGATCATCTTTACTAACTAACTTACCAACTAACTAACTAACAAACACTTTACTTGATCAACTTAACTAACACTAGTTAATGCTGCATTCCCATTAGATTTGGAGATGTGAGCATTCAATGCAAGTTTGAAACCTTTGTTTGCTGTGGCTTTACATCAGTCTGTCTGTATATCACGAGTGTTCCATGCTGTCCTTGTGATTTCCCTGATGACTCACACCTGTGCATTACTGGTCACACCTGTGTGTCGTCGTCTCTGCTCTCTTTATAGTCTCTGTATTTCTCACCCCTCTGGTTCAGTGTTCCACGACTCATGCCCTGTGATTAGATTTTCTACGTATGTAACCACCGACACTCTCACTTTAAACCTCCGTGTGTGTCTGTGTTGAAGAATGTCTTTGATTCTGAACGTGTCTCTTGCAGACTTTGTCTTTTAGAACGTTGCAAGCTCATCATGATAAAACACCATATCCATTATAGATTTGAGTTTAATCTCATGGAACAATAATACATTTTTGGTGTGTTTTAGCTGAGCAATGTGGTGTTTTATGGAGACATTCATTCATACCCGGGAAAAGTGGTTAAAACACGAACATATCGTAGGTGTGACAGACAGTATGATCCTGGGGACTGTGTTGACTTCTCTTGAGGCAAAACTCACCTGATAAAAGACACACTAATAACCCTAATAACAATGACATTATGGAAAGTGGCTGTTTATTCTGTTGCCGGGCGACCATGAAGAAGATTCTAGTGCGATGAAGACAAGATGTCAGACATTTACAGTAATATCAAAGCACATTTATTGTGACGCAGACTGTGATCTAACCCGAGCCTGAGGCGGCGCTGCAACAAGAATTACTGAACGAGAAGACAAACAATGAACGGTCGTGGGTTTTGGATTTACAGTAGTTTAACGTGAACATACGACACATACGCTGCCACGATGGACTCAGCCATTTCTCCC
The DNA here is from genome assembly GCF_958295425.1 of Solea solea. NCBI lineage: Eukaryota > Metazoa > Chordata > Actinopteri > Pleuronectiformes > Soleidae > Solea > Solea solea. The sequence continues at coordinate 16,193,667 of NC_081137.1, read as the reverse complement.
GGGCTACCGTTCTAAACGTATGTATGTTTTGGTTGTTTTGTACCCACAATGCCCTGCGTTGTAGTCCGCTTCTTTGGAGTTCGGCTGTGCATTCACACCTCCCCAAACGAACCAGGGTTCCATTAAGAAGGACTGGTGTGACATGAAAGACATGCTCAGGGTGTCGTGGTTCAGAGCAGTGGTGACCTGACATGCTCGTCTGAACCCAAGGACGGATTTTAGCACACCATAATGTGGGTCTTTATTCTTCTTTTCAGTGTCTTTAGTGTGTCAGCGACGTCTTCTATTGTCCTGAGACACCACTGCATGCTTTTAGTTCTTGCTCCCTCTAATTTCTTGCTCCCTCTAACGTCTGCCAGTGACCAAATGGCTTGGAGACAGACTGTCTTGTTTGTTTTTCTTCTCACTGCCAGTTCTTTGGCAGTCAGAGACCAAAGAACTGGTTCCAGATTAGACTTTAGTACGGAGCTGGAACTGCCACATGAGGAAAAAAAAGAAAGAAGAAAAGCGAGTGCGAGTCGGTGCAGAAGTACAAAAGTACTGTTTTCTATTGTTATTCATGCGAGTAGTGAAGACACACTGGTGCTCACACTCCCACCTTCACCCCAAAGGTCAGCAGCACAGTTGTCATGCATCACAGCGCTCCGTGCACACTTGTGCTGACCGGCCGCGTCACGTGTGCGCTCCAGTGAAAAACACTTTCTCTACAGCTCCTCACTTACTTTTGGGGCGGAGCCTTTGGTCGACCTTGACGCCCTTCGGATGACACGTGGACAACAGAGGAAACAGATGCATATTTCAGGCTCACTGTGGCGCCGCGTGAAGGAATCCAATTGGCACAATGGGAGGTGATGGGATTATTTCCCTAAGAGGTTTGTGAAAGGTCATGTTTAAATTGGCTCCTGTGAGATTTGAGGCAACTCAAGAATATGTGGAGAATGATTGATGAAGGCGTAGTGTAAAAAAAAAATAAAACTTCACCACGACTCTGAATGTTAATCTGTAACTGGAGCATTGTTTGTTATCACAGAGGCATAATAGCAGATGGCAGATAATTCTTTTGGAAAACAAATTTAGCTCCCCTTTCTTATAATTAACACTTTTATTCTTTAAAAAAACTTATTTTGGCAGCAGGAAATGACATGCATTGGTTTAGGTATGGGTATTAGAGTTATACTCATATTATAATTGTCATATAGTGTATGTGTGTCATTGTGATGGTTTTTTTTGTCATGTATTTGCATTTTTTTCCGCTGTATTTTGCATATCAAAGCCCAACCAGGGACTGGAGTTGAATATTAGGAGTTGCTATAAACTGTTTGTGCAGCACATCAGCTTCACACTGTGTTAAACTGCATTGTCTCTAGTAAACTCATACATAAAAATCAGATATACAGTAAGTCTCAAGATTATTGGACCTCCTGTTCAACTTTGGACAAATAAACAAATCATTTGTTTACTAAATAAAAGGAGAAATTAAAATCTTGTATTTTTACATCAATAAATGAAATGATTATAGATTATTCAGAGTAGTCACACTGGAAAACCTTTTAGTAAATGTGTATTTTTTTTGACACAGTAGAGGATAAAGATGGTGTGTTGACTAATGTCCCTCTGTGGGCACAATTATTGCCTTTCTGTACATTTATCAAAGGGAATGGAAAAAGGGAAAAATAAAGAGAGGTGAAAATTGGCTGGAATGTGATTTACTCCTTGATCAAATTAAAACCCAGCTGCCTAGAATCCCCATCGGGTTGATTCTCTGAGGACTGAACCTGAACTGCAGCTCTCTTCATCATCCCAGAAGATGGGACAGGAATCCATTGGAGAGTGGGCTTTAACAGTGTTATCAGCAGCCCCAGAGAGAAGGAGGTGACACATGGTCTCCAGGTAAACCAGAGCTGTTTTATGTGCAGAATGAGTCTATGGAGTGATTAAACGGTGAACAGGCTTACGCACTTACTCCATACTGACTGTATTGCTCTGAAAATTTAACCTTTTTCTTTATTTGGACATTTACTTTCCTCGTTGTACTTTAATAAACTTTGAGTTGTTTCTGGTTTTTCTTGCATTTTTCTGTTGCATTGTTTTGTAGTTTCCTTCCCCGTGGGTTTTGTCTACTCTGCTTCTTGTTTTCTTGTGTCGTTAGTTTTCCCTCCGCTGTGATTGGCTGTTGCTGTCTGACCCGCCCTCATGTGATTCACCTGTGTCTAATTATCGTTGTTTCGAGATATTTTTGTATTTTTGCCTTGTGTTTTGTTGTAGTTTTTCGAGAAGAATAGAGAGAACAAGTCAACCTGATACATGTATATTCATCCGTTTACTGTATAAAGAGAGGAAACTGTCAAAAACTTGAGCCGTGGCCTTTAAAACAAAGCGATTCACGTGTGTGAGCCTCATGAGAAACACACTTTCCTCTCATTTCTGCCAGAATGACAGTTCTGCACTTAGCACCATTGATGAATTCCAAAGGATCTTGCTGAGTCCAATTTTACAGTTTTATAACTCAGGGGATTTGAATTACATTATAATGTAAAAATACCATGACCTACTTTTCAAAGTAGGTCTTGTTGTAAATCGTAACCACGGTGAAGGAAACCATGACCACTGCAGGCTCCTCTCTCAGTAATCTAATTCATTCTTTTGTCTGATTTTAAGAATGATTTTTCTCAATGAATGTGATCCCTTTTTACACTGATGTGTAATTACACCACTGGGGACTATTCTGCAGTTTTTCAGTTCTGTTTCCCAAACTTTGAGACATTGGGGGGATTCTCCCATCTTTAAGTAATATTGAAGGAATTGTTATCAGTTTGTCGACTTTGCGCAGGCACCTCAAAGAACACTCAGATCTGCTGGAGACTGCAATATTTCCTCAAGACCCTTTAAGTAAATATGGCATGCTTCGTGGACCAGAAGCATCTTCTGTCCTAGCTCTTGCTACAGTGGATTTCTTTCCAAGACTTCTTCTTTGTTGCTTATTCCTCTTTTGTGAGTCGCTTTGGATTAAAAGCGTTTGCTAAAACCTTAAATGTTTTGTAATGGATATAAAATGATGCACTTGGAATGCATACAGGCTGACGGAAGCGTATTGAAACCAGAACCACAATCTCGTAAAAACAGACCCCCAAGGCAGGAGTGCTAACCGCTATGTAAAAACAGAGCAATTTAAATTTTAGTTGAATGCGATACGCTTCCATCAGCTGGCACATTCAAACTGAAAACATTAGTTTGGAACCTGGAAAACAAACTTCAGTGGGCGTGTCTTATAGGTGTAAACAGGAGGGAGAAGGAAACAGTGGTCAGCAGAGGACACTAAATATTTGATGAGCAGTTCCACTGTCATGTTTCCTTCTGCTGCTACTAGAATGCTGTGGAGTGAAAACTGCTTTGTTAAAATGTTCACATTGAGCACAATGGTCAGAAAATACCTTGGCCGGCCGCTGGTTTGCTGTTCCCAGTCGTCGCTCCGAATGTTTGTCTCTGCAACGACAGCAGAGGAAAAAACACGATCAGTATTTATCGGTGAATATGAGTTCAAGTCGCTACAGAACACAACAGACACGGCATCACGTGCATCATGTGTTTATGCCGGTGTATGTGAGGGCAGCGCGGAGGAGCCGAGGTGATCTATAATCCATGTTTCTGCAGCAGAGGCACGCTCACACTGTCTCATCCAATCCTGACACTCAACATGACAAGATGCACTCAGCTCAGAGTCTGTGTTTTCCTGGAGAAAATGTTGCACCAGGCCGAGCTTAAGTGTTTAGATTACATTTTTGTAATCGTTCACTTCTTCTTTTGCTTTAATATCAGTGTGTTTCTTCCATAAGAGCAAATTATTAATCATACATGTTCATGCCGTTCTGAGTCTAAGTCAACCAGCAAGAATCAAACTGCCGTGAGAAACCTGACATCCTCCTCCTCCTCCTCCAACAACACTCCATCATCTGCTTTTTTCTGTTTACACGCTGAAATCAAAGTGAGGAAATTCCAGCGCCGAGCTGACACTCGCCCACATGATCACGCAGCGACACACAGCGAATGGAGCCAGACGCCGCGCGCCCTACCCGCCCACCTGGTCACGAGCGAGCGCTCGGTGGCAGCCGGGGCAGAGGAACAATGACGCGTGACGGATCGTCTCGCCGCAGTTTAGAAGTTGCAATGCAAATATTGGGAACTATATCAAGACAAATGAACAAAGTTGATATAAATAACCAGCTTTCTGACGCCCGCTGCTGCCACTGCACTCTCGTATCTATCTACATCTAAAGCCTTTAGCTACGACCACATCTCATATATTTAAACTCACCACACGGATACGAGTGAAGCTAATCCAAGTTCAAAGCCTCACACTTGCTCCATATTAGATCTGAGTTTAGCTAGAAGACATTGAAGGAAAAGAACAAGATCACACCTCCTCTTGGTGCTATTTGTGTCTGCTGTGTTGTGATTAAAAGTCGCCAGGATTAAGAGAGCCAAGATTATTTTTGTCTCAAGTACAAACGGTCCAGAAATAAAACTAGAGTGATGGAACTTTTAGTCCGTGTAAAGCAGTCAAACACAACACAGATTTTTTATCACACCGTAAACAAATGTTATTAACCATTCAGCACAACATTGTGAACACAACAGTGATGGAAGTGCATTTGTGATTTTAGCACTCGTATACTTTTATATACGTTTATTGAAAGCCACTCTGTAATAAACTTTGGTAGGACGTTAAGTTTGATGTATGTATGCAGACTGACGTCGACACCATCCATGGTCAAGACGCAGGAGGAAAACATCATCCCTTCTTTTTAAAACTAAAGTCATATGTGAAACAACTGAATAATGATATCAATAGTCTCCCACTCCACTTGTTGAGCAATCCACCTTAATCTGATCAAATCTCCATATTCTCCATATTCTCTTAAGGCACTGGAATACTTCTGCACACGCGCCGTGCGTGTCGCATATCGCGGAGCCTGGCATACTCGCGCTTCAGTGTCCTGTAGTATCCCACTTCACCATCGGGGGGCAGTGCAAATCTGGACACAGGGAATAGGACGCGTTCCTCCCTAAGTAGAAGAGAACAATGCTACAGATTGGTTCCGAGCGGCTCACAGCTGAAAAGCCGGTCGGGCGTCGCCAGATCGAGGCTCGGACGACTATCCTTGGCGACTACTTCTTCTGTTGTCCAAATGGTCTTTGTGCACCCAACACGCTCTTTGTGTTCCAAAGTCTGGCATTTTGAGTTGCGTTGGGTCCGAGTATAGTATCTAAGTATTCCAGGGCCTTGAGGCTACTTTCGGATTACCAGCAACACTGTTCAGATCTGATTTAGATCAGATTTGACGGTTCACAGCGTCTTGCAAGTGAAAACTACGGCGACTCTCAAATGCACACATGCCTAGTTCTACTGTTTGTTTGTATTTTACATGCATTATCAACAACACAAAACATCATATTTGACACGTATGTGATCTTAAAATCAGAAGTGACGAACAAGATCTGTGATGTAAATTAATCTGTTAATCTGAATGTAGCCTTAGATTGACTTGCTTTTTCACTGCATCTTTGAAGTGAAAAGGTACAGGTACATATTTAAAAAAGAAACCCAAACATTCTGGCTTCAGCCTGAAAAAACAAATGTGTTAACCAACCTGCAGTTACCTATGAGTGGAGAGAATCTTCTCCTCTGCTGCCTACAAAAGACCCACTACAAACGATGAGTCTTTGCATAAGTGAACACAGGTCAAAGAAGTGAGAGGATGAGTCACACTGACTCAGACTGATTCAGACGAGCATCAGCTGTTGCTGTAGGCCACCTGGATCCTTCTCTCCACGCGTGGTCTTCCACTTTTCCATTAAGCGTCACACCTGTCAGCTGTGACCTTGACTCCGTCTCGTTTTGAAGGAGACGTAGGAGCAGGCAGGAGACGACAAGCTGCGAGTCTCCGTTTTCACGTTTCACGATGATTAACAGTGGCAACAGGAGCAGGTGCGACTGCGGCGCTTTAAAATTAGCAAGACGGACGTGGAAGAGGAGGAGGACGAAGGCTCCATGGCGTTTCTACATATCCTGCATTTACAGGGAGAAGTTACAGAAGATTTTAGGTAAGTTAGAGAACAAAAACTAAGCTCAGATGATTTTTTTTGGCCATTTTTCTGACAAATATTGTGGTTGTAGGTTCATTTGCTGTATAAATGGTGTTTTAATAGTGACTATGGAAGCCATTAATGTGTAAAGTATTAATCTTGAGTCAGATGTGACCCTAAAGTGAAGCCTTTGTGTTCATCCTCTTCAAATTAATATCCTAGACTAACAGTAACTTGGCCTCAGCCACTGTGTACATTTCATTTTAATTGCAATATTTAATGTCCGCAATTCACTCAACACTGTTTGCAGATAACCTTAATTTTCATCGTTAAGTGGAATATTTAAATGCAGTATTATTCATATCATAATTACGTGCTATAAATGCTCTCATTAATGAGGCGATACGGCGTCGTCATTTCATTTAATATCCACTGTGTTACTGTGCAACTCTCAGTGCTGCATCCAAACAGAACTGAGCTGAGCTGAACACCAACGGCACAACACAGGCGGAACTATCGTCTCTCACTGAAGCAAACTGCAGAAACGCCACCATCGCAGTCAGACTTAGGGGGTTCTCTCCCAGCTGGAAGCGCTCGGCTTTATCTGACGTGAATAAAACGAGACTTTGGGAGAGAGAAGTGGCCGCTTTCACACAACCAAGGTCGGCGGCAGCAGCAATGATAGGGGAGGCAGAATGAGAACGAGAACGTCTCGTTGGGAGCTTACGGTATAATGATTCAACTTTATTTATTTATTTATTTATTTTTATTTTTACAACGGCTCGCTGCTGTGGCTCATCATGTGACCATGGCAACTACAGAGACCCAGCGAGGGGGAAACAGCTCAGAAGATGAATTTGGTCATAAAATAAAATTCTGACCAAAACTGATTACAACAAAGAATCTGTATCAGATTTCATGTGTCTTTCATTATGACCTTTGACCCCTCTATTTCCCACTTTGTTCACTGTCCTGACGTGTTTGACTTGGTTTAATTACCCTGACCTGCACGAAGGCTCTGCTCTCTTTGTCTCCTCTGTTACGTCATGTTCTGCTTGTTTATCTTAATAGTTTTGCAGCTTTAGTTCCTCGTCCGCCCAGGTTTAGTTTAAGCAGTTTTTTTTAGCCTTGTATTTGGGTCAAATTCTGAGACATGTATTTAATAACGACAAAGGGTCAGCAGAGGAAATCTTTGAAATAACAACTCATTTCTTGGTCCTGATGGTTTGTGCTGAAGGAAAACATTTTTTTTTTTGATGAACACATGACATTTATGTACAAGTGTTCATCCAATTAGATTTGTATCTTTCCTGTTTCTGACTTAGAATAGAAGATGGGCTTTTAACACCTACAAACTCTAAATTGGCATTCGCAGGCAGGATGACTGGTTTCCAGGTTTCCAGGTTTCCATCACTCCCTTCCTTCCTGTCATACATTTACACCTCTATGATACTGGTTGATGTTGAGGGATTGGCAGAAGAAATAAATTACCAGTATGTGTGAGGTGCTATTTTTGGTTCTTATGGCAGCTCGAGCTCTCCAGAGAGGTCCCATGCTGTACTCGGGGATCTATTAACAATTAAAGGCGGAGACGGGGAAACTGGGTCACAGACGGCTCGTCCCCAGCACCATTAACAGGTTCCCTGCCAACAGACTGGGAGCAGAGTGACAGCGCCGAGGGATGATTGACTGAACACACACAGCGTGAAGCAGCGCTGACATTATACATTCTAACTCACTGTCCCCTCTCTGATAAGGCTGGGGTAAAAAGCAGGTTGTCAGCGCTTTAACATCAAAACCAACTTTGATTAAAACAAGCCCTCATTAAAACTCATCCCCTGTAGGTCACGGGTACTCAAATATAAATCTTAAAGGGCCACAAAGATTTTTTTCAATGACTCAAAGGTCACTTTATTGAGGTCGTTCAGGCCACATGCGATACTGTAATATTCAAAAGAAAATGTCCTTGGACGGCATACTATACTATGACTTTTTGGACCGATTTTGGACGACATATTATACTATGACTTTTTGGAACGATTTTGGACGACATACTATACTATGACTTTTTGGACCGATTTTGGACGACATATTATACTATGACTTTTTTGACCGATTTTGGACGACATACTATACTATGACTTTTTGGACCGATTTTGGACGACATATTATACTATGACTTTTTTGACCGATTTTGGACGACATACTATACTATGACTTTTTGGACCGATTTTGGACGACATACTATACTATGACTTTTTGGACCGATTTTGGACGACATATTATACTATGACTTTTTTGACCGATTTTGGACGACATACTATACTATGACTTTTTGGAACGATTTTGGACGACATACTATACTATGACTTTTTTGACCGATTTTGGACGACATACTATACTATGACTTTTTGGACCGATTTTGGACGACATATTATACTATGACTTTTTTGACCGATTTTGGACGACATACTATACTATGACTTTTTGGACCGATTTTGGACGACATATTATACTATGACTTTTTTGACCGATTTTGGACGACATACTATAGTATGACTTTTTGGACCGATTTTGGACGACATACTATACTATGACTTTTTTGACCGATTTTGGACGACATACTATACTATGACTTTTTGGACCGATTTTGGACGACATACTATACTATGACTTTTTTGACCGATTTTGGACGACATACTATACTATGACTTTTTTGACCGATTTTGGACGACATACTATACTATGACTTTTTTGACCAATTTTGGACGACATGCTATACTATGACTTTTTTGACTTGAACAACACAACTTCATTGTCTGATGAAGTAGATCAGCTGATTAAAATGATTCTAATGTTTGAAAGACTCTGAGAATTTTAAAAACTCAGGAACACCAAGAAATTCACTGTCTAATCAACAGCACAAATAGCTCACTTCATCAGAAGATGACTTGTGTCTCTGAGGTTGAGAGTTAAACTCTTACTGTCAACTGAACTTCTGCACTGCTTTCAAACTTCAGACCAAAATAAGAAGTTAAAAATACTAGCAACGTGTTGTTCTGCAGCTCAGGAAGAATAGCTCCTGCTTGAGGAACAGGACTTGTATGTTTGAGTTTGTGAGTTCAAGTCTTATGATAACCCTCAAGTGACTGTTCTCAAAATTCCAGTTCTCGAAATTCTGAGCTGGACGAGAAAGTTAAGTACACCAAGTAAGTCAGAGAGTCATCATCAGAATGAATGGCTCACACCATCAGAAGGAGACTTGTATCTCTGAGGTTGTGAGTTCAACTCTTGCAATCAACTGAACTTCTTCCAATGTTAGAACTTCAGAACCACATTAGAATTTAAAAATACCAGCAACGTTTCTTTCTGCACCTCAGTAAGAGTAGCTCGTGCTGTAAGAGTAAGACTTGTATGTCTAAGCTTATGAGTTCGAGTCTTATGGTCAACTCATATTCAAAGTGCGATGTTCAAAGTAAACAGTCAAAAGCTCTAAGAGAACCTGGAGAAGAGAAGTTGCAGGTAGCTCAGTGTACAAGAACGCTGCTGTGAAATCCACAGCTCGTAGGTTCAGTTCTTGTGAGGACCGGGATATTTTAAAGGTCAACATCCAAAGTGAAGATTGAAAGGAGACCGAAAGTCCTGTTTACAGTAGGAATTGGTGGTGCAGTGGTTTTTTCACAACCATGGGAATGTGTGAGTTACAAGGTGACCGGTTCAATACCACAGCCTTGCAGGTTCCATTCCGCAGCCTTGCAGGTGTGGGGCAGGGCCGGTTGCGCAAGAGGTGAGGTTGGGGCAGGACAGGACAGGAGAGGAGGGGCAGGGCAGGGCAGGTGAGGAGAGGAGAGGCAGGGCAGGGCAGGTGGTGAGAGGAGAGGAGGGGCAGGTGGTGAGAGGAGGGGAAAGGCAGGCAGGGAGTGAGAGGAGGGGGGCATGGAAAGGTCAAAGGTCAAATACTTTATATTACATTGTGCAGCAAAAGGTAGCCGCATTAAGACACTTAGGTGGTGGTGGCCTTCGGCCACCACCACCCAACTGTCTTAATGCGGATTTAAGACAGTTGGATGGGGGTGGGGGCCTTCGGCCCCCACCGCTTTGCTTTGAGTGCTTGACACTTGATTACTCACTCGCACCCAGCTGGTCACCGGGGGGTACGACTCACTTAGCCAGGTGATTGGCCACCGGGGGGTACGACTCACTCGCGCCCAGCTGGCCACCGGGGGGTACGACTCACTCAGCCAGGTCACTTGCCACCGGGGGGTACGACGCACTTGGGGTTGGTTACCTGGTGTGCTGTGTGGTTGTGTCAGTCAGCAAGAGGTTAGGTTCGGTTGTGGTGAACAACTGCACAGTCGGGAACTGAACCTGCCACCTCACTGTTGAGACACAACCTGCTGGTCTGGAACAAAGGCACCACACCACCAAGGCCGCCTTCGTCTAGGATTGCTGTGTGCTTTTAATCTTGAGTTTGGATGTGGAGCTTTAAAAGCACCTGCTCCTCACAAGAACTGAACCTATGATGTCAGGACATCACAGCAGCGTTCTTGTCCACTGAGCCACCTGCTCTTCGTAGTTCTTCAGGTTCTCTTAGGGCTTTTGACTGTTTACTTTGAACACTGAACTCAAACACTTGAGTTCATCATAAGACTTGAACTGACAACCTCAGACATACAAGTCTTGCTCTTTCAGAATAAGCTATTCTTACCAAACTGCAGAACAACATGTTGCTGGTATTTTTAACTTCTTATTTTGGTCCGAAGTGTGAAAGTAGTGCAGAATTTTAGTTGACAGTAAGAGTTGAACTCACAACCTCAGAGACACAAGTCATCTTTTAATGGAGCGAGCTATTTCTGCTGATGATCTTACAGTGAATTTCTTGGTGTTTCTAAAGTTTCTCATCCATAATTATTTTAAATTCTGCAGTTGTTAGAACCTGCAAGATGGCAAGGTAGGTTCCACAACAGCCGGGTTGTCCCAGTCCAGCAGTCGACAGGTTCTGGTCCACAACCACAGGACTGCTCTGAACCTTATTACTCAGGAGGTTTTGACTGGTAGTACTGAAAATAGGATTATAAAATGTGGTCGTTATGTCTGTCTCTGTCTCAGTCTCTGACACATAATCAGGTGATTATGGACGACATACTATACTGTTACGACCCGGCTCGTTTTGGAGCGCAGTAAGATGTGATTTGGAATTAGAAATGTGATGTGACAACAGGACCGATTAGGGTAAAGTCACGAGTTTAATTAAATAAGGAGTGTGCACTTGGACGAGGAAATATAACAAAAGGAGGCTGTACAGGTGCTGACTATTTAGCTCTTGGCAAAAAAAGAAAAGAAAAAAAGAACACTCATGAACAAAAGGCGATCAGCACCCATAAGCATACAAAAATACAACGGACAAAAACAAACATGCAGCTATTCTGCAACTGGACAGTCTCAAAACAAATGAAATAGAGTGACCAACTCTTTTGGTACTCTCTACCAAACAAAATAGTTATACAAAGATTCTAAACACTGACTGGAACCACTCAGACAGGCACCAGACAGGCAATACTAAGCGAGCACACTCTCTGAATACTCTTAGACACAAAATGGTATGCAACCAACAGTGAGGCGAACTGATCACTGGTTCACAGCCACCATGAACTTCTTCTTCTTCTTCTTCTTCTTGTTTTACGGCGGTTGGCATCCATCTATAGGTTCATTACCGCCCCTTCTGCTCTGGAGTGTGAGCCAGAAAATATGCCAACATCACACACACACACCCTTACCCTATATATTTCCCAATTTCTATCCTACTTTATATCCTATAAAATAGCTCTGTATCCCTTAAAAACTTCACCACTATCCTGACTCGTGCTTTCTCACTCGTTTCCATTACTCCCTTTAAATGAAATTCTTGATCCGCTAATTTCCTTAGATTATTTTTCATCACCTCTCTATTTGCCTCATATGCCCTACACCTCAAAAGTACATGTTCCACAGATTCCTTCTCTTCCTGACACCTCTCACACAGTCCGGTCTGATGTTTCCCTACCAATTTACCACCATGAACTAAGGGAACACAAGCTGCTTTTTCTGCAGCTGGGGTTAGTTGAAGAGTCTTGATTGGTAGACTTGGTTGAGTCACAGCCACACCAACCACAGACGCCAGTGAACAGGCAGCAGGAAGTAGACCGCCTCTGCTTCAGAAGGACCAATCCTCAACAGGGAATCACACAGCTGGATTTGCATGACTGGTAGAATCACTCATGGAAACAACACAATGAATATACCCTGCCAGCCAGCAGCGGCCGTAACAATACTATGACTTTTTTGACTGATTTTGGATGATATACTATAGGTTAACTCTTCACTGGACACAGTCAGGCTTACCATCCAATGAAGTCTCAAGTCATTTTTTTCCTAGTTTCATATAACCTGCGCTGTTGTGATATGAGACTACGGTCGTTTTCACACCTAGTGTAATGCATCAAATCCTAAAACACACGTATGTTTTGATTGTGTTTACCCACAATGCCCTGCGTTGTAGTCCACTTCGTGCATGGTTCAATTGAAGTGAACCGAGACCTACGTTTTGAGGTGGACCAGACTTCTCTTCTTCTAGGGCTGGTGTGAATGCACCCTAATCAAACATTTAAATTTATATTAGAACACATTCACAACCAAACAATATGCGGCCACCAAAATCCAACCAACAGTGAGTCTAATGAACATTTGGACCACATTTGGAAATAAAATGACCTCTGCTGCTTTCAAAACTGTAGTGTACAAATTTAAATATAGAAAATATGCTATAGTCAAACCATTGTTAACCACTGATAAATGGTTTGGTAGGACAGACCAGGGTGAAATATGGCCATTAATGCGAACTTGCAACCATGAAAATCCTCACAAAACCCAGTTACTCAACAGTTTATTCTTGTGTCCACCTGCCCGCCTGCCCTCTCCCTAATAGAACTGATAGTTCTGCTTGACAGAGTCGATAGTGTTGTGTAGTGTTTGTGTTCATGAAGACCAAACTGAGGCACAATAATGACGTCAATAAAAACACAAAAGTCACACACAAGATATTCATTTAACAAAAGTGGGATGAACAGTCAAAGAATTTGGAAACGAGGAACCAGGAATGGAAGCATAAAAAAAAGACTTCAGATGATGTCATGTGGCAGTCTCATCCATATCCATATCCAATTGTTTCTGACCTGTTTATTCCATCGTTGTCTCCTGCCATTATCATACCTTTGATGTGAAATCAGTTAAAAAGACAATGATTCGACTTCTCCTTTCTCTTTCCCCAGCACAGCCGTCAACAACAATGAGCAGACTGCATCACATCCCTCCATACTGTGCCTGACTAATTAAAGTGAAGACTCTGTGCTTAGCTACTCTTTCTGTCTTCTGTCTCTTTGTATCCAAGACACAGCCTCGAGTTTCCAGCTCATTAGCTGTCCACAGCAAAGAGGACAATTAAAAAAGACATTTTTACATGAGCTTGGATCGATTAGTTGCCCTTCAGATGTATATTTCATCACGCAGGGGCATAAAATATTATTCTAGTTTGAAACGGCACAAATGAACGATATGAAAAAAGGCCGATGAGGGACGACATGTTCACGTGGCAGTGGAGAATTCTGTTTTCATGCATAGGAAATGCAGAGCTCAAGGACTTTCTCAGTGTAATGCTAACACACTTACTTATTAAAATGAGTCATTTATATGCTGGACACTAATGTGATACGCAAATATTCATCAGTGACAAGTTTTCTGTCGTAGAAATGAAACCACTGCAGGCGACAAATAAAGGATAATAAAGCTCAAGTGAGCGATAAAGTAACTGCTTATATTAATACAGTATATGGTGGTGATGCTTCTTTATCCATTCATTTATGACAAGTGATATGACTTGGTGATGAGTGGGGTTTTTTGTTCAAAATTAAATGGAAAATTAAAAAAACATTATTATTATTATAATATTAAGTTATTTGATTTTCAAAATAAAATAGAAAACGGATAATGACTTGTGTTTTTCCCAATTTCTGATATTGTACTCAAATGAAAAAGGTTCCTCTATGTCCACTGGCTGTTTAACAGCGTGGTTACAGTATGAGGTCGATACACTCTGCCATCCAGCTGGAGTTATTCAAGTAAAACTAATGGCAGAGCTGCACAGTTTTACTAAACAACATTAGCATCCATTAGGCAGAGTTTGGGCCTCCCAGCAAAACACATCAGACTGTACAGAACAGTCGTCTTCTCGCTCTGTTCGCACAGTGAGCGGTCATTAAAAGAGGGAATAAGCAACTTTTTACTGCTCTGTTGACCATCTGCAGTCATTTTGATGGAAAACGGCTTCGCCTTGTGCTCTAATGCAGTGCAATAACGGACTCAAATGCATTTCAAGTCAAACAAAGACAACTAAAGCTCAAATCATCTCCCAGTCGTCATTAAAAACAAAATGGCTAGTCAAAATGGTTTAGTCCATAGGTCCTCGTTTACTTTTTTGAGTGTACAAACGTGATGAACACGTGTACCAACTTTCACTCATGTACGTTAAACGTGGCACCTAATAGAAGTGTTTGGGGGACAGTTTTTTTAGCCCCTCCCACTTCCAAATTTACCACATTCTCCAAACCACTTTTCGCAAAATGAGAGTTTTCAGGCATGTTTAGGACCTTAAATTGATGATTTATTTCAAAATAATGCACACTTTGTGCACTCTGATCCTAATACATGATCATGAAGGAGGTAGTTTTATTCAAATCATTGCATCCTGTGTCATTTCTGTTGCATTTCTGCTGTTACAGCAGGTGGTACCTTTACCTCACCCTTCATTTCTAATTTCCTGTAATTTCCTATTCATACAAGCGGGTGATTGTATACTTTGCAGTTAATTACAATTAATTTATCTTCAATTTCTGTCAAATGAAAATAATTCCACCTAAATTCCACTTCATTTTAAGGTTAACAGCTGTCCTGTGAGATTACATGTACAGTATATATGCCATTCCTGAGAAATGATGTGTGACTTCTGAAGAGCCTCGGGGCGAGGTCCTTGGCAGTTTCATAGCAATCTGCACGATTTCCTCGCGTCTCGTACCATTCACGTTCATTTTCTCTCCGCGACGACCCGGCAGGACCCGGGATTACCCCACAGGCCGGGCTATGGTGAGCTATGGTGAGGCACCCACCACCAAAGCCTGTTGACTGTTCAAATGGATTACAGATTATTTTCAGTGTAATCTCTGTTCATTGTTTAAAGTAGGATTAGGGTCAGCGACATGCCTCATGACAAATCACAGACAGAGTGTATTTGAGATGAGGTAAGAAAATGATCATATCAACAAATGGTTTTAAATGCTCTTTGAATGTTTTCTGCACTGACTTTCAGTTTCAGTTTGGATCCCAATCACTTCATCAGTATGAAGTCAGCAAAAAAAGAAAGAAAAGAAAATCCGTCTGCGACCACTTTTTCCACGTCAGCTTGCTGTTTCTTTCTACGTTGATCAGCAACTTTTAACACTCTTATCTCATTAATTTAATAAAAAGGGGCTCTGGCCCACTTTGGATGATGAAACAAATGGCTTTGCCAAGTAGCTCCCGCTCTCCCTGTAATTAAAGTATGGGGGAGGCGCGCACGGCGAGAGACCACTTAAATGTTGACGCATTGATTGAAAGGACGGTCATCTGCAAACCATGATGTGCCTTTTAATTCTGCTTATGGAAGTCGTTTAGTAATTACATCCTCGGACTGAGTTTATACTGATGGGAGAGGAATCGCCGTTTAATTATTCATACACTGCCCTCCCACATAAATGCGGACGCCGATGCATATGAGCATAAAAGAGACTTCACATCATGAAGGGCAGTAAAATTCCAGCAAATTCAGATGTCAAGTAGCATTTCAGCGAAGTGTCCAGCATTGAAATCACAACAAATTCAGATTTCACAAGCCGTTCCTACACGAGGTTCATGTTTCTGCAGAAAAAGACAGCATTTTAGGAGACCTGTAACGGTATCTTTTCAAAAACGACGACGTCATTTCACACATGGGGGTGGAAAACAAAGTGTTGAATTGTAAAATAAAGACAACCTAGTTTTACTTGAATAAACAAGACAGATCAGTGCGGCAGAATTGTGCTTTTCCTCCTCTTATAAGTATTTAGGTTACGACGGCACAAGTATTTAGGTTGCAAAAAACGGCACGAAACAACAACATAAACAAATATAAACATTATTTCTCTTTCTTTCTCCTGGCTCGATTCATTCTGTATTCATTTCTGTTATTATACCTGTAATGTTTACAATGTCTTCTTCTGTGTTTTGGTGTAACGTTACAGCACAACTCACAGTCCTGGCATATGTACTACAGCGTTTTGAGTTGTTTTAGGTGTGGAGGAAGATACTGTATTTCTTGAAATGATGCAAAGAAAAAGATTGTTTACGTTTCCTCCTGTTTCCATCTGGACGTGGCCTTATATTTATGTTTACAGACTTTACAGACTGAACATGCTCATGAAGCCGATTCTCTCCTCCGCAGTAGTTAGAAGGTGAATGTGTGTCATTGTTTTTCACAGCTCTCTGTTTCTGGCCCATCCAGAAGTGTTTTCAAGGTCGTGAGGACGGCAGGTATATGTGGAGTAGTGAAAAGCAGGAGAAAGAGAGCGAAAAGGGAAGACACGCAGCAAATGACCAACAGCCAGATTCAAACCCCGGCGGAGAACGCCAGCCCTAATGTGAGCGATCCATCACCCGTGCATATTTAAACAAAAACAGAGTGCTGTAAATGTAGCCTCAGAGAATATACTCTGTGCAGAATGTTCCTAAGGTTTGTGTAAAAGTATAATTGCAACAGTTTTGTCAAAGCAGACATGTTTTTACATTAGCTTTTAGCAGCTGGAGTCGTCCACCATCCGTGTTCCTGTTAGGGATGCACGATATTATCAGTACGATATTCGGTATCAGCAGATTTTGGATTTAAAATGTATCGCATAGATCACCTGATATGACTAATGATGTAAACGTTTGCTTTTATTAATCGATTATGAAAATAATCGTTAGTTGCAGCTCTAAAATATAGTAATAATAATAATAATCAGTAATATTGGGATGTGATTCTTGTTGATACCATGAGCATTATTGGCTTATTATCACTCCTCCAACTCTAACTTCATCTCTGTCACAGCTACACTGAATAGAACAGCTATTAAAGACTGTTTTGACCTTTTACTAAAATGCAGACAAACAGATGGAGAGTGACTGACAGCAGTGCACATGTGCTCTGTTCTGTAGGTGCTCCTCCTGCTTAGAATCAACTCTTAACAGGGTACAGAATCATTTATCAGCTTCTACTGAAAACCAGAAAGTTGGAAGTGACATATCTTGGCAACCTCCCACAGCTGGCTACAGCCTCTGCACTAAGTGCCATCTAATTAGTTTTGTTGCACCACCTGAGGCTTAAATGGGCGATGACATGTGTGCGACGTGGGGAGAGGTGGAAAGTAATGAATTACATTTACTCACGTTACTGTAACTGAGTAGGTTTTTTGTGTACGGACATGTGATTGATGAGGACATGTGAATGATGAGGACAGGTAAACGATGAGGACAGGTGAACGATGAGCACAGGTGAATGATGAGGACATGTGAATGATGGGGACAGGTGAATGATGAGCACAGGTGAACGATGAGGACAGGTGAACGATGAGGACATGTGAATGATGAGGACAGGTGAATGATGAGCAAAGGTGAATGATGAGCACATGTGAACGATGAGGACAGGTGAATGATGAGCACAGGTGAACGATGAGGACAGGTGAACGATGAGCACAGGTAAATGATGAGGACATTGGAATGATGGGGACAGGTGAAGGATGAGGACAGGTGAATAATGAGGACAGGTGAAAGATGAGCACAGATGAATGATGAGGACAGGTGAATGATGAGCACAGGTGAAGGATGAGGACAGGTGAAGGATGAGGACAGGTGAATGATGAGGACATGTGAACAATGAGGACATGTGAACAATGAGGACAGGTGAACAATGAGGACATGTGAAGGATGAGGACAGGTGAATTTGTGCTAATTAAGGTCCCTGAGTGAGTGACAAACTTAAAGAATTTGTGACCTTTGACCCATGTTGACTGATAAATTGTGTGTTGACATATTTTATTTTTCCAGCACATTTAATTTTTAAAGGTTTGCCTTTAATTAAAAAACAATTAATGTGAGATTTGTGTCCCCTTGTCCTTTTTGCACGACACAAGAAAGAACCTCAACTAAATAACTTATCTACTCGGAGTACATTTGAAACAAGCTACTTTTTAACTTTAACTTGAGTTCATTTTTAGAGTCAGTACTTTTACTTGTACTTAAGTCAAATATTATCAAAATAGTGGTACTTTTACTTGGGTAGATTATTTCCACCTCTGGACGTGGGTTTACTCCAGTTTTCTCCCACAGTCCTAAAACATACAGAGGTTAATTGGACACTCTGACTGCTTGTTCATCTCAGCTGGGATCGGCTCCAGCGACCCCGCGACCCTCATGTGACGGATAAAACTGTAGACAATGAATGAATGAACTTATTACAGTCGCACCACTTCACACATGACTTGGTTTGACATGGAAAAAACACGAGAGGCAGTCGCCGAGGGTGAGTTTGACAGACGCGGCGTCTTAATCCAGAATCAGGATTTAACGGGTAGTTTATTCTATGTAGTGTAACATTAATGCTGAACTGTCGTTATTTGAAAAATATAGAATCCATGTCTGCTGCAGCCTGGAGGAAAAGCTGCACTGTTTATTACTATGGTGACAGGCAAGAGACATTAAAGCTGCTCTCGCCACATGGAGGCTCAAGCTGTTTGACGATTATGGATCCTACAGAACATAAATCAGCTGCTGTCTCACCAGTGGAGACGTGGTTATGGCCTCATTTCTGCACAAGAATCACAGCAAAGTATCATTATGATACTGATATTCTCAAAAGGAATATAGTATATACGCTTATATGTAGAATTAAAAAAGATATGTCAATCAACCAGTGCTCTGAGGTTTGGATCTAACGGATATTTGGCTGAATGATTTATTCATTTTGAGTGTAAAACATATCTTTATGTTCTCACCCTTGCATTACATTAAATACTGCTCTATTGTGCTTTCATTTTAAACTACAGCAACATTGAACTAGCAGCATTACCTTAACAATAATATTGCAAATGAAATTGCCATGGTAATATTTGTCATTAAAAATAGCACGTGGATGTTTTCCCTATGATAATTCAGCTGTATTTATGACGCAGCCTCTGTGAAGGCTATTTATTGTTTGTCAATATTATACTTGCCTGCAATTATATTATCAATATTTAAGGGCCCATTGAGAATGAAGACATTCCGTTTCTTGGTCCAAACTTGCCTGGAATGCTTAATTAACCTGCAGAGCAGCAGGCCACTAAAACTACAGTATGTGTGGGTCTGAGCACAATCGTTCCTATTAAAGTATTTATTCAGAAAAACATTAATGTCGTGTCTGACATTAGATGTAACGTCCTCGGTGTAACGTCTCATTTATTTAGCTCCACTGTCGACACAAAGGAGTCGGTGAAGACTGTGCAGCACAAAAAGTCTGCAATAAAAGATTCATAATGACCGACGAGGCACCCGGGGGCTCGCGGTTTAGATGATGAAGGATAACATCTCGTCCTCAAATCCTTATCACAGCAATTTTGGTTCATGTTTTTTATCTCATATTAGCTGCTATGTGTGTGTGTGTGTGTGAGAGAGAGAGAGAGCAGGAGTGGACGCCGTCGTGTTTAACACGACCCAATTAATACATTACATGCTTTTAGTCAGTGCAGTTGAACAAAGTCATGATGAGGTCCTGCCGGAGACTGTAGCTCTCCCGCTCTTATCACTGTGCTTTATTTCTCCGGCTGAGCGCAAGCTTTGAATAATTCAGTGACGAAAGGATGTGCTCTTTGCTACTGAATTGTTTTTCAGTGAAGACTCTCACTCAGGTCTCGACATGAGCTCCCCCCTCTCTCTTCAAGTCCACATATGCATACATGAGTTGTTTTATATAAACACAGCTGCTCCATACATAGTGTCTCTGCAGGCTCAAAAATATTGCAATTGTGACATTATTCATTAGTAATTTAACTCAATTTTACTGTCAGTCTGTAAATTAATAAAAATATATTTTCTTATGTGAAGAGAAAGAGTTTTGGGCCATTTAATTCCTGCATTTGAATCCTGAATGTCATCATAATGCTGTTTGGACACGCTCTGTCTCATCAGATAAATAATTGCATTGTCTTTCGATCCCGATATTGCACTTGGCTGGTTTTTATTATTATTATTTTAAGTTTTGCAGCCCCAATAGACAGACTCTCACATCTTCTGCCATTTTACATTTGGTTGATTTGACAATAGGGCTGCAACTAACTATTTTTTTCATCATCGGTTGTTATTTTCTCGATTAATCGAGTACTCGTTTGGTCTGTAAAAGGATGTTCTCAAATGTCTTGTTTTGTCCACAAACCAAAAAGGGTTTCTTTGTTACATGGAGCAAAGAAACCAGAACATATTCACATTTAAGAAGAAATATCTGAAAACTTTGCTATGATTTTGGTTTGATTGTGTTGTTCAGTGGCTCTAAGCAAGTACACTATAAACACTATACACTGTGGTGTGTTTAACAGCAGATGGACGGTGGTTATGTGCAGAACTGTGGGTCTCACTGAAAAACCCACTCACTTCAAAACAAAACCACAATCCATTCTTTATTCTCGTAGTTGGTTCAAACAACATTTATAAATAACAACATTTCACAACATGGAAAATGAAGCTATAATGACTCTTTTTGCGTGTATTTGGACAATAATTCCACTGATATTTATGCGTCTCAGCATGTCTCCACACTCCCTGCTGACGATCGCGCTCTGAGAACTTTTTTATTTTGAGACTGAAGAATAACTGAACGCTTAAATGTCATCTTGCATGACTAAAAGAAGCTCCTACCTCACTCATGGCTGTGTCGCGCTGTGTCTGCGTGTGGATCCAGGAGTGTGTGGTGCGCACCGGGCAGTGAGTGAAGCTCAGTCCTCTTTCTTTCTTTCTTAATCTCTATTTCTCCAAAACGCAGCGCTTGGCTGCTTTTATAGCTGCACTCTCTCTCTCTCTCTCTCTCTCTCTCTCCTCACATATCATCTCCATCAAAACCAGTAGATACGGGGTTTCCTTGTCTCCAGCGCTGCACTCAACACCAACCTCCTTATTTTTATAATCCGCCTCGTGTTTGACTTTCCCTCACTCTCTGTTGTATGGAAGCCTGTTTCTGCCATATGGGGAAAAGAATGATATCCAAGTCATAATGATGCCAAACTAAGTCATAATTTATGCTTGATATTTATTATGAGATACTAAGTCATAATAATGAGATACTAAGTCATAATAATGAGATACTAAGTCATATATATGAGATACTAAATCATATTTATGAGACACTAAGTCATATTTATGAGACACTAAGTCATATTTATGAGACACTAAGTCATATTTATGAGATACTAAGTCATAATGAGATACTAAATCATATGTATGAGATACTAAATCATATTTATGAGATACTAAGTCATAATGAGATACTAAATCATATGTATGAGATACTAAGTCATAATAATGATACTAAGTCATATGTATGAGATACTAAGTCATAATAATGAGATACTAAATCATATTTATGAGATACTAAGTCATATGTATGAGACACTAAGTCATATGTATGAGATACTGTTAGGAACGGTGAATACACTGCTTGGACCCAAATGCACGAGACAGGAGGCAGGACGAATGGTTAAAGAGTCTTTATTTTTTCTCTTGAGAAGGCATGGAAACAAACAAAATCACTTCTTAACAGAAGGAGAACAAACAAGACTTGACTTGACTAAGGTGAAACAAACTTGGGACCTGACGTGAACTCTATAGGAGCATAAACGACACTCTGGCAAAAGACAAAAGAACTGGGGACACTATGTAGGGGAGAGGGAATCACGGGCAGGTGCAAGTGATTACTTAAGGATCACCAGGTGAAGTGCATGAGGGGATTTGGGGACATGTGTCAAAACTACTGAGGAAACTATGAGACAGGAAGACATGACATTTACCAAAATAAAAGGGGAAGTGAAAATCAAACCCATTTCTAATACATAGTTTTATTTTTCAAGTGGCACAAAGGGGCTTCCACACTGGTGAGCTATACTGACTGATTTACATAGGAAATAAAACACATCCTTCCATTTGATAATGATGAAGTTAATCTAAACAAATGAGGATGAAATATTTAATTAAATAAACTGAGTCGGTGTAAAGAACCACAGAAAAAGAAGAAATCCTCCTCTGATTGGATCAATATAGAGATATCCCCCTTGTACCGTATATTCACCCTCGCTCCAAATTGATTTAAATGAAGGGAGACATGTCACACACAGAATACATGATTGCGAATGGATTCACCCGCTCACCCTTTTTCACTTCACCTTGAAATACCACAATCAATCACTCTGTCAGATCATTTACTGTAGATTCCAGATCATACATACAGATGGACTTTCTCTTTTCAATTGGACTCTATTATTTCTGTTCTGGACTTATAAGATGATGCATTAAAGCATCATCAAGTGTCTGAGGTAGATTTTATTCAGGTATTACACAGTAAAAATCATATCAGCCTATATTTTATATATATATATATATATATATATATATATATATATATATATATTATTTTAAAGATCTTCTGAATCCTAACATTTTTTATAAGCAATAGAATTCGCAAGTCTTGAACGTCCAAAGTAGAGCTGAACGGTTTTGAATAAGTGTCTAAAATGCCATTATTTTGACAGGAATTGTGATATGATCACGATAGAAAGAATTTTTAACATCATTTTTCTCATTTCCATTGGAAAACCATGTTTTAAAATGATTAATTGTGAGATATGTGTGCAACAAAGATGTTTTTCTTCACTTAACATTGAAGTACAGTTCTTGGTCTGTCAGATTACAGATTATTCAAATTTCTGCTCTCCATCTGTAAAAACTGCAGCATTCGAGGCTAAAAGGAGGTTGGGACATACTCTGCACAACAACTGTTGTTGTAAGGGAAATGGAGAATTGAATAGGATTTATTTCCCGTTTTTAAATGTGTGCGTATCTTGGACACATTTGAAGAGACCGTTTCTCATTTTTACAGTAAACCGTTTCCCCGGTGCCGTGTTGACTTGTTTTATTATTATCAGCAAATCCAGTTGAACCAGCGCTCGGGGCGTCTCTGCTCTACAGAGAATAAAAGTGCTGAGCTGTTTCAGAATAAACTACACAGGCCGTGTGCGGTGTAATAAAAGAATTTCTCACCCAGTGCAACAGTATGATGCCTTTTATAGAGGCTTTTAGAAGGAGTGCGGAGCGGTGTGTCTTTTTTATCTAAACACAGTAAAAATGATATAGTAAATTAAACTGTGAGCGTTTCTGTATTAAAAGCTTCTCTTCTGTTGCTCTGGCTGCTCCTTCTTCACTGAACAACAATCTCACACTACAACCTAACGTTGGGTTTATACTAGTACACATTAATTGTGTGTGTGTGTGTGTCATTAATCAGGCTGACTTGGCATAAATCCGTCACTTTTTAATCAGAGCTCTCTGCTGCGTGGAGATCCAGCAGAAACAGAGTCCCTGAGGATCCACGTTTTGAGACTAATTGATCACCAGTCAGCCTGAGAATCGATTTATTTGGACTGCACTCACACACACACACACACACACACACACAGAATCTCATCACCTGCTTGAATTAAAGCTCAAGCTTTAAGCGAAAATAGGTGCATCATTTAGTTAGTCCCCATTTATAATGCCTTTATGTTTTTGATAAATGTTCCTAAATAACTTAGGTTAGACTCTTGTTAATATTCTGTGAATGTTTGTAACCAGGAGCAATATTTTCCTTAATAGCCTTTTACACTCACCTTATATTGCAATTTGCTGAGTAGGTTAAAGATAAACTTGTTAGGAAGGGTGAATAGTACACTGATTGGACCCAAATGCACGAGACAGGAGGCACGATGAATGATTCAGGGGTATTTATTTTCCTCTTGAGAAAAACAGGCAAATCAAAATAACTTCTTAGTAGAAGGAGAAACTAAACTAGACTATTCTTGACGAAAACAAAATCGCTTCTTCACAGAAGGAAAGACTGAACTAGACCGAACTCTGACAAAAAGAGAGAGGGAATCAAGGGCAGGTGCAAGTGATTACTTAACCATCACCAGGTGAAGTGCATGAGGGAATTAGGGGAGATGTGTCAAATCAACTGAGGAAACTACGAGACAGGAAGACATGACATTTACCAAAATAAAAGGGGAAGTGAAAATCAAACCCACACCAAAAGAGACAAGAACATGTCATGTAGCCATTGTCATGATGTCAATAATGTATGTAATGAATGTTTTTCTCAGTTGTAACTACTAGCAAACTTTTTTTTAACTTCTCTACAACTAAACGTGCAGGTTTTTATTGACAAAAATGGAAATCCAGTTGTAACATTTGTGTACTGTTGAATGAGTTTAAGATTTTGTTGCACATACAAGTGCATTAAGCCTACACAGAAATGTGATTGTTGTCTTGAATCCTGGGACTGTGACAATTACACAGAGATGATAAAAGAGGCTTGCAACTTCAAGGCTACCACGTGAGGAAGAGGAGGATGATGAGATACAAATTATCTTATTGGGAGTTGTGAGTTCGGCCACTGTATTTTAATGGTGGTGATAATAGTTTTATTTGGAGGGCTCAATATTTTGCTCAGGTGGTACTTGGTATAACACTGTGTTACACCCATGTGTTTCTGTGTCTTCCACAGATTTCTCAGCACATTTATGCTGCATATCCAAGGGTTTGGGCCATTTTCAGTTGTTTTTTAATATAAGGTCTTCTCTGAAATCAGGATATTGCAGATGGTAAAATAAAAAATAAGATGTTAAACTAAAAATAAGAGAACCCTATAGACATGTCTATATTTGAGGGTGTGCTCAGTGTGTAGCAGCTGGGGAACATTTTGGCTTTCGCATGGTTCAGCTCTGCAAACTCGCTCTAAACTTACTCTGCCCCGTGTCCCGAGGACATATTGACAACCTGACAAAGTGAGCACTCCTCTGCGGCCTCTCTTTGCAAGCTAAGTTGCAGGGTTTCCATTACTAGATACATGTCAAGTGTGCTCTCTCCCTTTCCTTCTCTCTTCCTCCCTCAAATTCTCTTATTATATTATGGAGGCTTTTATAGTATAATATCTGCTGCCTCAAGAACGGCTATTTTTAGAGTTGCTGCTCTGAGGAGTCGTCTTTGTCGGTCTTGATCAGTGCATTTTGCTGTAAGAGGCGAGGTTTTTAGTATGACGAAGACAACACAGTGCAATACATTATGCATTGTTTTTTGTTTTACAAACACAGCCTCACATATTAAAATATTAATCTTTTTCTGCACACATAATTACTGCATGTCTACGTTGCTGCGATACGTGACCGTTGTTGCGCTGCAAATTTTGCTCGCTGAGATAAATCCTTGTGCAGCCAAAGAAACTGGAAGCATCTCCATGGCAACATCAATCAACCAACCTTGATTAATGTTGCATGCACTCCTTAGAAGAACTCAGCACACAGAAAGGACTTATAAAGAGATTAAATAAGATAGTGGGATCATGTTTAAGAGTTCATCACAGTGAGATTTAAACATTCAAATCTTCCAAATGATAATTCACTCAAAGAAAGGAGTGATTTTGAAGGCGAGTTTGCTGCTTTTACTTAGAAGCCATATTTTACACTTAAACCACTTAGTGCTTTCCATTACTTTTCACTCACCATTTTACCTGATGCCAGCAGGAGACATACGTGCCATCCCAGTTCCCTGCAGAGCCAATTTGATGATTGGAGGCTGCTGTGCTAAATTAATTTGCTAGACCTTCCTTACGCAATGGTAAAACTGCTTAGAGCGAGCCCTTAAAAGCCCGAGTGGCTTGACAACCCGCACTATATATGGCTTATCAATAGTCATTACCACAGCTCTATTTATTCATTCTATTGGTCCTATTCATTAACTCTTTCAGCCAGTGCCAACATGCTGCTTAAGTAATTGTCTGTAGAGTCTGTGAGTCATGAGAGAAGTGTTCCTCTGCTCAAAACGGGATCAAATTACTACGATATAATTGATTAATACACACAAACACTGTCTTCTCACAACAGAGGAAATACAGATTAAGACAGAAAAGGATCTTCGGTGCTATTTATCACATGTTAGAGAAGCTAAATTGAGGAGAACATTAATGGCACTAATGTCATTTCCAAGGTGGATACACAGAGTAAACAGAGCAGGTAATCAGATTTAGTGTTGGCTTTCCCAGACTTGAAGGGTTCTTAGAGCCGGCTTTAAAAGAAGAGTCTCATTCACCGTCAAGACACGGGACAAACAGCCTCAGCATGTCACGCTGACATAAAGTGACTCAAAGCAAACCCGTCATATAGACGTCATTTCTTCTGATGCACGGCCAGACTCCTTTTTCAAATTATCTTTCATATTGAATTGGACATTATCTTATCTCCTCATCAACTTCACATTTTGTGAGTCTTCTCCTTTGTATTTGATTATGTGGCTTGTTTTTCTGGTTTGTGCTGTAATCTGTAGTGAATTAGATTTAAATCTGAACAATGCAGATGCATGCGTTTAGGCAAAAAGCCACTTCAATTCTGATATGACCATTTCTCACTGGATATACTGGTTCATATGATGTACAAAAATCTGATTTGAGTCACTTCAGCCTGGTAATCTAAATGTAATCAAAGAGTAAAGAACATCATTTATAGTAGCAGACATGATTCCAGTGTGGTACAACAGAAACCTGCTCTTGCTTTTTTTTTGATCTTGAACCAAGAGCTAAGTAAGTATGATACTATGGACATTTATGTTATTATCCTGTTTTAACTCTAAGTACTTTTTATATTCAGTATGAGCTTGCAGTTAAAGCTTCTCCGTTATTTTTTGCACTATTTTCCTCTTATTTAGTCTGGTTTATTTTGTATATTTTCTCTTGTGTATCATGTCTCATTTTACCTGCTTCCCTTCTGT
Source organism: Solea solea (assembly GCF_958295425.1). Lineage (NCBI taxonomy): Eukaryota > Metazoa > Chordata > Actinopteri > Pleuronectiformes > Soleidae > Solea > Solea solea. The sequence continues at coordinate 16,166,409 of NC_081137.1, read as the reverse complement.
GTTTCTTGCCTCCCTGATTACACACACACACACACACACACACGTCTCATTAGCTTCCTGTTGTATATAGTCTCTCTATTTAAATCTATATCATCTTGAGAATGTTTGCCACTTTATCTTGATGTTAGACAACATTTTCTGACTGGAAACAGAAAACTGAACTGCATCCATTTCCATATTCATGCATGTGTTCAAGACGATTTTCATACATTATAAATGAAAATGCTTTCATCACAATCCATAACTAGTCATGGTGACTGTTATATAAACAGACATTTACGGATGTAGAAGAACGGCAATGAATTATTTGAAGAATTTAATATGGATTACATAACAAAAGATAAAAATCTATGGTTTAATATAAACTAGATGTAGACCCAGACCCGTTCGTCCCCCATATGGAAACAGTTTCACGTCAAATGTAGCATCAGTTGTTTGTCATTCATTTGTTCCTTGTTGGAAAATTCCATTCCACTCTATTCCATTTAGCTTTGTCAGTTCCATGGTGGTTCACTGTCACACTGTACTGACGTACATAAACTGGACAGGTCCATTCTTACTGTGATCAGTAAAATGTTTTTTTTTTTTACTGCTGAAACATGTCAAAATGTCCGATGTGCAAAAAGGCTCAACGATTTATAGAAGACTCCAAAAAAAATGTGTTCTACTCGTTTCCGATCGTACGTTCTGCCAATACAACGTCAAGACAAACGGGGAACATTGACTTTAGTCCAGCCTTCAGTCTTCCCACCTTTCTACAGTCTTTACATTCCATGGTTTGCTTTAAGCTTCAGAGAAGCGAGTGCAGGTGTGTTGTTTGCAGTCTTCTGTCCGTCCTTACACTAAGGTAACATGTCTGTGTTTCCTGATGCCCGATGGATTCACAGAGTTGATGCCATAAACGTTGATATTAACTGCCTGGTTATTGTTGATAATATCAGGCATCTAAAAGAATGGAGGGGGAAAAAAAAAGGAAGTTTACATTAGTAATATATCTCATTATCACCACCACCATTATCCCATGCTTTTTCAAGACAAAGTTTATATAACACATAAAATATATAACTGTTGTGCATTATTCAAATGAAAAAGGCCATTAACAAGCTGTCATCGTGAGCCCTGAATACATATGTGTTTATGAGCTACCTCATCCATACAGTAGTTTAAATTAAGTTGAGTGATCAACAATCATCAGCAGTGAGTGATTCAGCTGTCTGTACAGAGGCTGATAAATAACATACCCAGTGATTAGTATCCTCAGAGTTAAATATGAGACAGTCTCATGGTTGATGAGTGTTTTATTTTGTTTGCATGAGCAAAGTAAAGAGATCAATGTAAATGATCACCTCGGAAGGCTTTTAAAAAAAGGGAAGTGCTCAGCGTGAGCAGCCGATCAGAGACTCTGCACAGTTTCTCCTGTGCATGGTGCGTGACTGACAAACAGTGACATGATTTAGAGGCAGGATGCCCAATTTAAAATAACACATAGGACTTTGTGGAGCGTCTTAATGAGGGGCTTCAGCTCAGTTTGTTCCTGAGAGGTCATACTGCAGCGCATGCCGGTGGGTCAATGCACTGGCTTGAAAAAAATTGTACATTTGTACAGTCCTCAGGGGGTTGGATTTGGCTTTAAACACAAAGTGGTTCACATTAGAATGGCGCATAGCATGTTTCCAGAAGTCTACATCTCAATTATCTGCTTTATGATTTTGGTTTTCGGCCTAAATACCTGACCTGTATCATAATTGATTTTGTTCTTGATCCTGCTGTGAATGCTTTACAACGATAACATCCTTCAACAATGACGGGTTAGACGTCATTACTACTTAATATCTTACAGCTATACTGATCCCATCATTAATATCTTTAGGTAAAAGATTAATATGTGCACTAGCCAAGGGAAAAGAAGAACCCACAATTCCACTGATGCTGTATCCACCAAACACTGCATCTCTCTCTGAAGCACCTCTTAATTCTTGCATCCCCTGATATAAAAGGGTTTATGTATACACAACTGCATGCAAACACTGATCGCACATCACCCAACGACACTGAAACACCTACCGCATAAACAGTTTCCCTGCGCGAGCTGTGGTCCGAGAGTTCACTCGGAGCTCGGACACCTGTGGACGGAGACAAGAGCCAGAGAGACGGTTGGACTTTATAATATCTGATGGTTGTGTGTGAAAAGCTAGATTTGATTCTAAAAAGGTGATATTTGAGGAGACTGAAGTGCAAAACAGCATTCGGACAGTTCTTTCTCAGTTAAAGGTTTGGAATACCTTTTTTAATAAAGACGTTCAACACTGAAGCAAAAACCTACGGCTTAAACAACGACAGACCTGAGGACACTAAGTTGTGTTTTATACACAATAGTCGTTACGTTCAGCTACTGTTCTTAATTCCATGTTTTTCCCCGTCATGATTAATCTGATCATCTTTACTGTTAGTTTTTATGCATTTATGTGTCTGCTGTACATATATTCTGTTACTCATACATCCCATAAGCCTAACAAGGGAAAATGACTGCACATTAGCCATGGCTAGAAGTACTATATACTGTATTTAATGAGATATAACAATTAAAGTATTTATGCAATTTGAAAACCATGTACATGCACACGTTAGACTTACTTGTTTGACCCTCCAGTTCAAACCCTGTGTTCACCTGACCCCGGCTCTGTCCAGGCACACTGACACTACTTATCTGGCTCTGTGTCCTTACTCTGCGTCTACACACACACACGAAGGTAAACACAGCATTTGAAGAAACATATCAAAGCTGCTTAGTATTTAAAGAATGTCTTTTCATTTGAGTGTTTTCTCACATCATTTCATCTTGGTAGCTTGATTCTGGAGGGGAAATAGGAAATAACAAATTACAACAGTTTCATTCTGAACAGATTTTACACAAGTCTGTGTCTGAAAGCAGCCCCGGTTTTGTTAATGTTATATTCATATATAAAACAATATGATAAAATAAATTTTAATGGTTATTACCATGACATATGACACAGTATACACTGCGAGTTGAGTTGCGTTAGAAGAATTTTAATGAGCCTCACGTTTTTCTTTTCTGCGTTTGTAGCAGAAGATGATTCCCAGGATGAGCAAAACCAGCAGAGCGGAACATCCAAACGACAGGACCACAGCGATCAGCACAGTCCAGTCAGGAACTGCAATAGGAAAGACAGTCGCACTACATTTCAGAGACGCTGTAAAGAAAAGCACATTACATAGATCCCAATAGAGACCAATACAGCAACATCTCTGTACCTGAACTGCTTCCATTAGATACAACACAAAACATCATAACAGCTCTGTGGTACCTGTGTAAAACCTGACACTCCGGTGCATGGCTGTTATTGTCATGGCTACTGTGTCATTCAAAGCACATAAGAGGTTTAAATGGAATCAATGCCTCTTTTTTTTGTAATGAGATGCCCTAATGTTGAGAAAAAGCATCAGTTCCCCTATTCAGTCCATAATTACTACAGCAAATCCATTCAGCCTCTGAATGCATGGTCATTGCTCCTGTCTCTTCAAGTCTCCCTCTCAATAAGTAACAGTCTGCTCTGATTGGCCACATAACAGGCGGAGCACTCACAGGAGCCCGAGGAGCAGTGTGTTCTTACGGGAGGAGTGTGGCATCAAGGTATCCTTTGACCATGCAGCCATTTTCAAAGGCTACAGTTGGAAAATCACAGACACAAGCGATCAATGAATGATGTGCCAAAATGGCTGCCGTGCAAAGGGTCCATTACCACAGTCTTGCTGAACATCTACATAGTTCGCGTTAACCGAGAATTCTCCATCATTGACGGATTTATGATGTTCAAACAGTCATTTTGACAGAGTGAACACTGAGGGCGATCTACGGTAACATCAGATAATTCACACACACACACAACACACTGCAATTAGATATACTGACAGGTATATAGAAGCACAGGCCGCCTCCATTTGGCACACCATGGAGATACAGTACTACATCTATCCAAAAAAAATATAACTTCCCTTGAAGAAATGTTCCCTCACTTTAAAACTCTAGCCGAAATGGTGCTGGTGATTCCAGTCGCGGTTTCAGGCTTCAGAAAATCATTAAAACGACCATGAGAAGTCGTCTATCTGACAGAAACACAGAACCTAATGACAATCGCCTCTGCAGCAGACTCTCTTTCTCCCTCTCTCCCTCCCTTGATCCGCTTCATTGCGCTGAAGCGAGCAAGTTTAAGTCTTAAGAAGGTCAGCTAAGTTTAATTTCTTAATAGCGTGCGCATCCTTTTAGTTGTGATTGTCTAATTCTGTATATTTGCATCATTCATATTTGCTGTAGTGGTTTAGTGGCCTTCCTCCGCTTTGAGTGACTAGACTAGAAAAAGCACTATATAAATACAAACCATTTACAGATTTGCCCCTCAATATTTCACAGACTGTAACTTTAAAGCCACTGGATCAGTTTTATTTTAATCCAGTGTTTGTAAGGTAGGTGGTGAACTCTATAATCGTATCACCTTTCATATATTCCTGCTGCGGTTAATTTATTTAAATTTTATGGTTGTGTTGCTGCATCGAACCAGTTGTTAATTCAGCTCCATTCCCAAGGCAGTCACTGATTGGGGAGTTTGGTGGTAAAGTGTACTTTCTTGAGCACACCGTGTGTGTGTGTGTGTGTGTGTGTGTGTGTGTGTGTGTGTGTGTGTGTGTGTGTGTGTGTGTGTGTGTGTGTCTAGTGGGCTTGAGCATCTCCTCACAGCAAGCCCATGGGGAAGGGCTTTGATCATATTTTTCTGGCTCCAAACTTGGAATAGCAGAAAGTGTGGGAGGAAGGTGGTTGCTAAAAAAGTAAACTTTCTTACCAACTACCAAGAAGACGGAACTGGATAGTGGGTTTGTTGATGTTGGCACAGTTGCATGACACGCCACTACGGTGTCGCCAACTGCATGTAATTTGAGAATGCTGGTGGAGCTGAAGGAATCCCCATCTGCCACGCTGGTGGTGTTGGGCAGGCTGCTGTCCACAGCGTGTCCATTCAGTGTCCAGGTTATAGTGGGTGCAGGGAACCAAGCGGTGGTTACACACTGGAACGCCACCTCCTGGTCCTGTGTTACAGTCACGTTCCCTCCCAGGATGTTGATTGTACCAGTTTCTGAGATAAAAAAAAAAAAAAAGACAGGGACAATGGAGATTAAATAAAGAATGCATCAAGTGACTCTCTGCATCTATGTTTCCCATTTTCAATAAAAGCTTCATCTCCTGACACCATTTTATTAGTTGCTGTTCTCTGGGTGTCAAATATGCTGCATGAATCTTCATCTCAGTATCAACAAATTAAGACCTTGTGTTTTGATACAGAAAGCAGTGAACTTGCAGTTATCTTACATACTTAAACCCTAGCTGCACCTCCTGAACCCGACTTGGCCTTCATGTGAAATATAAAGCCAGGATTTAATGATTCGACCAGATCAAGCGTGACATTCTCAGTATTCTTCGTTTATCTTTTCTTCTGCTTTTGTGAAATAGCCCTCTGTATTCTTCACAAGACTTGGGGTCTGTTGTTAAACTTTGCTTTTGAACTGTCAGTGTCCCTCATTAACGCCCACATGCAGAAGAGCAATCAATGTGCTCAATGGCAGGTCTATTAAGTGGATTTATTAGCTTTAGTACATGCCACGTGAATACGTCTCTTTATCAGGGAAGTCCTAATCAGCGGCATGAGAAAGGGCTCCGGCATCTTCACGATCAATAGCCATTCACAGCCAAGGAGCACAGGATGAGATATCTAGATATTTCATCATGAGATTAGCTTCAGATTACTGTCAGGTTCGTGCATGGCTTTTGCTTGTGGTGCTCTATGGCACTTTGGCATTTTGAGGCACAAAGGGTGAAGATAACCATTTCCTGGTTATGGGTGTTTTTAGGTTTAGGCACAAAAAACATCTGTTTAAGCCTAGAAAAAGATTGTGGTTTTTTTGAAAAACACAATGCATTGCGACATAAAAAGAGATTGTCATGTCCTTATAGTACTGTAAAAACCATAAAAACTAAATTTGTCACAGAGCAAAAACACACCAACGTTTGGTTCTAAAGTGTGGTTTGCTGCCTGACAGATGTTTCTCTCTTGCTCACTTGCACGCAACCCAACTCCTCCAACTCAAATACTATACAAGATGTCACTTTATGTACTCCAATATGTGTCATAACAGGACATTATTGCATTTAAACCTTACTCTAATGCAATTAGAGATGTGGATGTTTAGAAATGTTGAGATGTATATGAACCAATTTGCCAAAACACCACATTCAAACATTTGATCTGCTCACAATCTGCAGATGTAACGTTTCTCGTGGTTTGCAGAATAGAAACATTTATGGGACTGTATACATGTTCTATTGTATAACAAAGCCTCCTTTTGTTTCCTGAAGAAAACTTGTAATGAAAGATTTTACTCCAACATAAAATACATTATTCTACTGGAACTATTGTTTTCTTTGGTTTATATATAACCTGTAGACTACAGTGTATCTGACATGACCCCCTCTTTAACAAATCCACTTTCTCATTACAGAAGCAACAATAGCTATTCTCTGTTTGCTCAGAGCTGCAATGCTCAGAGGATCTGACCACACAGATAAGCTGGTGGGTTTTTTCCTCATCCACTCTTGAACACTGCTCTCCAGTGAAGTTGATATGGGAGATAATGAGTCCTACAAGGGTCATGGTGTCACGTTGTGATGAAAGGCATGCGTGTGCACATGCACTAAGGCACATTTAGATTTATGCTTATCAGCTGAAGAAATTATCTTTTTTTTTTCTTGCATATTGTTAAAGCTTCTTGGGGAAAAATGTCTTGTCAAGATCACAGGAAGCTGAAGCTTAATGTCTGATTCTTCAGTGAGTTGCAGAGAAAATGAGCACACTGCTGCCCTCCACAGTAGGTCCCAGGTATTACACCACTGTTTTTGTACTACATAATGCATTCACTATAACATCAGTGGGACTGCTGAATGAAGGCGTGTACATTGCCTGACCAAATAAATGTTACACGGTATATATTTTGTCGGACCACCTTTAGCTTGGTGGTGTCATGCATTAGCTGTGACATTTAAAAAATAAATAAAAATAAAGTTAAAATTTCAGAGCCGAGTTGCACTGACTTTTCACCAAGACCTTGTATTTATGAGGGGAGTTGGACCAGTATGTGGAGTCTTCTCCAACACATCCCCAGTGGGCTTACTCTGAACTCTGTAGAAGCCAATCCATATATGAAAATGATGTCTCATGTTTCCTGAACCACACTCTTTAAAATCTGAGCCTGATGAAACCTGGCATTCATCTTTGAATATACTCTAAAAACACTGGTCATTTAGAATGTTAAGATAGAACTGAAGCAAACACAGATCATAACACTGCTCCCAAAGGCTTGTACTATAAGCACTACATGAAATATTTATTTATTAGAGTATGTGACCTTGTATTGGTCGACCAGTGTATACTGTATGAGCCCAACCTGTGTGTTTACTTCATTTACCTTCAACATAAAGCTGTGCAGTCTTCGATCCGTACTCCCCCTGCACAGTGCACATGATCGGCCCAGACTCTCTGCGGGTGACGTTGTGGATGGTGAACTCCACACAGCGGGTGTCACCGGCCGAGCAGAATCTGGCAGAAAACTGCTCTGAGGATGAGGTTACGTTGTCATCCACAGGGACAGTGAGAACCAGGAACCCTCGGACCTGCCAGGTCATGACCTGCCAGCTTCCACCCACCTCGGCTTGGAAGCTTGCATCCGTGCCATACAGCACTGTTGAATTCTGCGGACGCAGCAAGAACTGCTGCAACATCACTGAACACACAGAAAGGGATATGTAAGAAATTATATTTGAGCCATAGAGTTAATCACAGCAATTAAGTTCATCACTGAAATTGAGGAAACTCAATGGAACTCAACAATTGTTAATAAAATCATTTCTTACTGTGATTTGTTTTGCTGTGATGCAAACTCGCTTTTATCATATGGTGGATAATACATTTTTTCAGTGTTTATTAATTTACATTTATATCTTGGCTTCGTGCATTGCACAACAGTACCGGGACTGGATTTAAGTTTAAATGCACATTTCACTTGACTAAACATTGAGCTGCTGTTACCTATGTTGCAATGTCTCAATACAATGTATTGCTTTTTAAAGGCAACCCATGCGACCCAGCCAGCGGTGATGAGATCCTGACTTCTGTCCAAGCTGTGCATTTACCCACAGATCTCCCCCCTCTGGATCCACACCCACCCATAGGTGTTTTCTGCTGCCTCCATAATGTTAAGCAGGGTTCTTCTTTCTTTGCAGTCCTCTTTTCCCAAGGAGTGTGAGAAACCATGTCAGTGAGTGCCTCCAACCATTCCTCGACTATGACCTGTGCATACTTTGCTCTTCTCCACAAATGATCTTCCTGAATCCTGTCTTCATAGGGGATGGGAAGTTCCAATACGACCACCTGCTTTGTTGTTTCAAATGTTAGAACGATGTCTGAGAGTAGCTGCAATGTGGTGTTGGATTCTTCAGCTGTTTCCACAGATCGACAGGGAGCGGCGGGTGGTGGTAAGAAGCCCTCCAACAGCCTCGCACTCCCAGACCTGATGAAGGCGGTGTATTGTTTGGGGAGGGCTGGTCTTCGGTGTAGTTTGCATCTGCCCATATCCTGGTCATGGTGCCATGTGTTCCAAAGTTCCCTTCTTCAGGCACAGTTGGCAGGCTGAGGAGTCCGTCATGCCTCATAGGTGAAGGTTGGCTGGGCTCGAGTGAATGTCATACGCCGATTGGATGAGGAATTTGGTGTGCAGTGGTTCAGCTTTCCAGAGCTCTGGCCAGGGGATTTTGCACAGTTCTGCACACTCTCCCCTGGTCCCGGTGCCATGATGGTGCATATTTGCCATCTTGCTGTGGAGTTCTTCCTCCATTTCTGCACATACTTCATCCTGCCTCAGCCTGCTCTTCTCTTTTACCCTGGGGCTGTTCAGGGTGTTGTGCCGCAGCCTTGCTTCTGCTCTTATTACCACCTTCTGTGCCTGCCACTTCCTTAGATTCTACTCTCTAAACATGAACAAGGTTAGTGAGTGACTTAAGAAGGGGAAAGGGAAAGGAGACCAGGTGCTGACAATCAGGGAGTGATACCAGGTGCAAACACTCAAGGTAATCAGACAAGACAAGGACAAGGTAGACGTAGTGCAGGCCAACAGGAAACCCTAAACCCTCACCAAAATAAAACAGGAAATGACAAAAACATGACTCCCAAAACAAAACATAACTAACAAATTTGCCGACATGTAACAGGTTCTTGATTGGCTTTTCTGTCACTGTTGCTATCTGCGGCCTTCCCAGGCTAAAACTGAACCGCTCACACCTTTTCTCAGGACCAGAGACCGGCATTTGGCTGCCTTCAAAGTCATGAGGTGAATTGTTCCAGGCCTTGGAGGAGCTACCGACATCATGGACAGATGTAGATGGCAGTGTGAGGTCGCCCATGAAAGCCCTTTAGACTTGGGGCCTAAATTCAATTTCTATGCTACAGAGAGGCACATCAGTAACTGATGCACTGGAATGCAATTTAATACCCCTTGTTTAAAGCCACTCGTATGTTACTGATTGATTGGAGCCATTGGGCACGGCCTTTTAGAACGTGAGATGCATTTGTGTTTGCCCAAGGTACATAAATGTTACACATGCGGGGCACTGGTCTTGTTTAGCTGGTTTTTTATATATAACTGAAACTCAAACACAACATTCACCCGAACAAATCCCTGAAACATTAAAGCTATAAGGTCATGTATGGGTTAGTATGGGATTGTTTGCCCACTGTTGTTGCTTCAGAGCAAAATGAAAACAGTCAGGAATGAGTACGACTTCTTACATTCTGACTGAACAGCTTGGTTTGATTCCGTGTTTTTTTTTTCTTCTCTGGGACAGCAGCAATGATTAATTAGAGTAAGAGTATGTGCACAAAATAAACCAGTCCAACCTGACGTGTTGTACAGAAACTACAGAAAATACTCTAAAAGTAACTAACTTGATGATGAAGTATGAGCAGTTCTAGTACAATCTTTCCATTTCAACCACAACCATCTTCTATTTGTAAAGTTAATATTAAATTAAATTTAGTTTGTCTGAAATGGAACATTATTCACTGTACCTGGGCAAAACGAGGCATGAATTGTAAAAATGCAAACTTTATCAAGCAGGCCGTTATTCTAAAATTTGCAGGTTTACACATATTTTATGTGATAAAGTGAATAAATAAAAAAACAAATCTGACCTCCTTGTGCACACAGAAGTAAACAGATGTGGAGGAGCATGGCCCGTGATTTCCAGGACAGACTCATGTTTGTGTTGCTGACCTGTAAGAAGAAGGAGAGACGGCTGAAACACACTGTTCAGAAAAGACTATTCTAAAAAATAAAAGTCACATTTGTACACGTGCACACATTGGTTTGTAGTGAAAGCAGGAGAAGAATAGTGAGTGGATTTTTAGATGCTGGCGCCTGCTGATGGTATCGCTCAGTTATTTTCTATTACTATTTGATGAAAAGGTTACTTTTGATCTTATTTTTAGTTTTTCTCTGTAGTTTTGGGCAAGCACATTTTGACTTGTGATGAAAACTGAATTGACAAAATGATTGTGTCATTTTTAATGACTACACAGGCTGGAGTAAATATACTGAACGGTGTATATGTTATTATAAAATCATGAAAAAAACACAAATAAGGTCAATCTAAGGCGGCTGTTTTGCCTTTTTTGCCTAAAGGAATATTGTACCATTTAAAAGGTTACATTTACAAATGTATTCAATCTTCTATTTCATATTTCTGTATGTGGACAAAAGCCATGTCACTCATTCACTACATCATCCAGTTTTATCCCTTTTATTACTATAATATAGTACAAACATGGTGTCACTTACTTACAGTGGAACAGAACCGTTAATGTGATACATGCTGGCTTTACGTTGATCTAATTTAACATAAAACTCGTCTGAAATCACATACGTGTGTAGACTCTCTGCATTCAGAACACAATGATCCGTAGAAGTCACAACATATCCAGTTGAACAGACTTACTGTGTGATGGCTCCGGATGTGGACGTGTCTGTGTGTGAAATGGATGAAAGCTTCATTTCCTGAAAGTGCAGGTGAGCAGCGGGTTTCCACCTTATGGCTGTGAAACTCTCAGGGAGCAAGGTTCAGGTCTGCGTGGACGCTGAAGCCAAGCCATAATCTACACAGCATACCTGTCAGTGAGTAATGGTGATAGGGAGTCTTGAGTGGCCGTTGGGCTGTGTGTGTGTTTGTGTGTGTGTGTGTTCACCTGGCAGCAGCACACACAGGTGAGGTGGTGATAAAATGTTTTTATTGCTCAACAATCATACGTTTGATTCCGTGTCCCTGCTCCAACAAAGTAGAAGAAATCAAATTTGAAATAAAAGAAAAAAACGTCTTAATACATATTAAAAGATCTTAAACTGATGCTTCTTCTCCCATGTTTGCCTTATATGAGCTCTCCTCACTGGTTTAAAGTTGGTGAGGCTCATTTTTCCACATAATTTGACTCTGCAGCCAAACCCTCAGAGTCCTAATGACGCAGTAAATTGAGTTGTCTCTCCATAACCAGGTCAACATATCAGTGTAATTACATACATATAGACAAAGTGTTTCAGCTTCAGGCCTGCGATTCAAGTCTGAATCAAACCCTCGGGCGTGTTTAGACTCATAGTGACCAGGGTTGTGTTTCTGTTACTATGTATAACGGCATTGTTATTGTCCGTGGGAGTTCTGACCTTTAACCAGCCTGTAGTGATAAGAGAGAGAAGAAGAGCCACTGTGTGGCACAACTATTATTACACTCACAGTTCACACTTGTACGGAAATGACATCATTACCATCAAGATCATTTCCACTGTCTGCATTGAGATGCCGTGTATAGTCAGTGCTGTTGCGCAAATTGACCACTAGAGGCCATTGTAGGATTATGTTTTTATATGGAACTCTGTGCTCTGTTCATGCAGAAATACACACTTTTGTACACACACTGGCATTTGTTTGTGTGCAAACACTCTTTGATAGTTTAGAGCAATTTAAATTTAAAAAGCTGGTATGTTGAATATGCCAAATTCAGCTTTGCTTTTAAATGATTTGATCATCATGAATTACAAGAATAATCTTCACCCTGGTTGTACATTGTCACTAAATTACACACTTCTGTCACATGAGGAAGAAGTATTAGACCATTTACTTAAAAAAAAGAGAAAAGAACCTATTCACTACTTTATTTCAATGAACTGCTGAATTGTCAGAACTGCATGTTACAATCCTTTTGGATCATTACTAATGTGACATTTAAGCTACTGGGTTAAAGTGGACCTAAGTTTAATATCATATACTTTAAGAAATGTTAAATATGACACTATTAACACTTCATTTTCAAAGTAATTTGTGTTTTTTCTGGTGTTTATACATTTTTTGTACAATGAAAAATATTTTCGAAATTAGACTATTTGTAAATGCAGATCTAGATCCATTCTTTTAAGCTGTTTTTGCATAACTCATTTACATTTAGTTTTTCATATTGAAATACATATTGTATTCAAAATAATAAATATGATATAATAAAGATGGAGGAAAGGTTGTCATCGTTGGAACTGCCTCCTGGGTAGCAGATCTTCCAGGATGCATTGAGAAGCTGCGTCTCCTCACTGTTCTGCTTATCAGCTTCTCTGGCCCACACTCATGGTTTTATGAGGGGCGCAGTATAGTAGGAGCTAGAATGTCTCCAGACACAGCTGGTATTGTATAGGCAGGAGCAAGCAGACAACCATGAAAAACAGGAAGAAGATAGTGGGGGAGGGTCGGTGCGCAGATCCTCTACACATGCAGTAGCAATGATTCAGGGGCCTCCTCTGCCACGAGAGACGCCGTGTCATGGATCATGAGTCATAAGTCATCATACGCGCTCCTCCTTGTGTACGCTGCTTCCCTTAACCACCCCATTGTTTAGCGTCTTTGTTTGTGAGTGTAGCTCCATTCAATTGCCCCCCCCCCCCCCTTATGTAAGTTAATGAGATATGACTACACAATGCAACGCCTTCACACAGGGTGCACGCCTTGAGAGCGTGCATTAGTCGCCATAGTGGGATTTGTATTTGTGGTGTCAGCAGTTGGCTGATCAATGGTTAAAGCCGACTAGGTTCATTGTTGGTGAGCTTATTAGGCCATGTTGCCACTGGGGCAAGTCTCCGCCCTCTCTCACATGCAAAATACTATGTTCCAGGCAGGTAATGGTCACTCCCCTTGTGAAACCAAAAACAAAATGTCTTATCTTTGCGATAAGCATGAGCACTCTCAGTGAATATAGACTGGACCTCATAATCCATTGAACTTTTGTATCTTTAATTACAGTATATTTATATAACCTTTATTTAAAATCAAGTCTTTATCTGTGTAGGAGTGTGGTTCCTTTTCTGTGAAGTGAACTTCCCAAGGAGAACATGGCCTAATTATAAGTGCATTTTTGTCATTTCTACTTTATATCATGTAATCATTTGAATTCATACTGCTCTGTTTCTTCCAATTCTATATCATTAGGCTCTCTTTATCAATGAACGCTGATAACAGACGTTCACATCTGAAGTTGCTGCAGAAGTTGCATGCATGTGGAGTCGTGCTGTGAGGTTCTGGTGGTGCCAGAGCCCCTCGCACACAAACTGGTGTAATCTGGTTTTACCCACGCTGCTCCATATGGGAAGGCCACCATTTATCGCATGGAAGAAATCCACTTAAGTAAGAGGGAAGAGGGTAAGACTCAGCTTTTCTTGCATGCAGCTGATCTGTCACAGTCTTCCCTGTCACATCTCCAAACAACTGATGATTTGCAGGCTGACAGTGTGTGTGTGTGTGTCTCTGTCTCTGTGTGTGTGTGTGTGTGTGCACAGCACAGTTGCTCCTTCTCACCTGTTCCTGGTCTACAAGACTTAAAACCAGTTGTGACTGACATGTGGCAGTTGTATGTGTGCGAAGGAAGAGTGAGTGACGAACACACATAGCCCTCCGTCAAAGAGGCTTTGGTTGAGGTCACCTTTACTCTCATTCTCTCACCCCTCCTTCCCCGGGGGGGATTATGCCAACATCTCCTCTGAGACAGCGTAATGTTCTGTGTATTCTTTCTTTTTTAAGTGTTAAATATGAGTTATTTGTGCCACATTAATGATGAACAACACTAAAAAAGGGGGAGCTACATGGTTCCATCTTCATGTGGGTTAAAACACTCACAAGCAGGTGGAGCAACAGTTTCAACCTGCGCTGTAACGACTTTAAGGAGGAAGACAAGTGAGCGAAAAAGGAGGGAGAGGTCACCAACAGGCAGCAGCTGTGATGGAAGTGCTCCTCCAAATCCTACACACAACAGTATTGTTATATGACACCTACAGTACCTAATGGCTTTTAGCCTCCTGCCCTTCCTTTATGTGGCCTTCGTCTGTCTTATACATTACTGTGTGTAAACGCTGTTTTTATTCAGCGAATTAAGAGTCAAACGACAGCTCAAGCTCCTACAGTCAAGTAATAGCGGAACAGTTTTTGAATGTGTTTGCTGCAAAACTTTAACTTGTGTACTTCTCTCGGCAACCTCATCCTGTCCGTCCACTTTGAAAGGAAAAGCAGGTTTTTGCTTATCATTTATTCACCAACTTTTCCATAACCTGTTTGTAATCATTGAAACAAACACACTGTAATGCGGATGTAAATAGACAATCTCAGGTTTTATTGATGGGAGGTTACTTGGAATTCATACTTTAGTTTTTAGTTTCCTTGTCTATTTATATTCTATCATCCACAGTGATAATAAGTGTTAGCAAACAATGATAAACACTTACACCATGTGTTCCAGTGTTACAGGTGTTATAATTCTATAAGAGGCAAATTGAAAGTCTGTTCTTGGTTAGAATAGATTTGTATTGCAATTGCATACGTGTGCATCCTGGATAAGGCACTGACAGCACAAAAAATAATTGGCATTAATAGTTCAGACACAGCAAGACAGCATTTTCCTCAGTGGGGTTTAATATTGTAATATATGGGTTTCTGTCTTGAAGGATAAGTACATCTCCCAGTGAACTAGAGCAGTACATAATTTGTGTGAAATTGTATAGCTCTTGTGGTAAATGAACTGAATTAGGCCTGTTTTACATCAGCGAGAAGATATTTCTTATGTCAGATTTTTATTTACAATGCAGCACGTCAAGGCCTGTCGGTTTTTTCTGTTACGTGTCCGCATCCCTTAACGCATCTGTGTCATCTTTCAGCGTGTTTGTCGTGTGTTTCAACATACACGGCACCAGAAAGTGAATTATTGGACTCCAGCCCTGTAATTACCCTGCAGCACCAACACTAGTTGACAAAGAAGGAGCCAATGCAACTTGTGGAACAGGTTGCTGTGATGATGATGATGATTTACAATCTGAATACAAAGTGTGATTCTGTTGCAAATGGTTGTAGTTAATGTACTCATCCCTCACCCTGTCCTTGGTGTTGCTGAATGGGGTTGCGGGGTGAAATGAAGCTCTGCCGTCATTACCATGATAATACTGGCAAACGTCAAGCATCAGCATATGACTTAGTTTGATTGTTAACACCTTTGTGCCCACAGGAATCAACAGGGTGTGGGTGTTGGGGATGTGGGAGTCTGTCTCCAATGCAAACTAGCAATCCACACTTACAAAGGTGTATTTATATATATCAAATATTGTCTGTAATTAGAAATGTGGGTCACAATCTCATGCCACGTGAGAATGCGTAACCACTTTAACATCTCAGATCTCATTAAGTGCCAGTAAATCTCAGGTCAGGAGTGCGTGTCTCTGGCAATAAAATAATCACATGGAGGATGAATTTTCAACAGTTATTTTGCATAGGCCTACAGGAGTTCTTAGATGTTGAAATCCAATTTAAATTTAAAAAAAAAAAACACACAAAAAAAACTATCCCAGTACTATGAACAACTTTTGTTTTTAGATCATTTTATGAGTGGCCAGGAACAAAAGAAGCAAAAAAAACAGATATACACGTAGGCTACTCTTGCATTTGTTAGTGAAATGTCACAGACAAATACTCCAAACAAATTGAAATTTGTTGTGTTCACAGGCTGCCGTTGAATGAATGAATACCCTGCAGGAAATACCACTCTACTGTGAATTCAAGTCTGCATGTGTAATGGTGGTCACACCAGATAAAGAAGCATGCAAGTTCTGGTGACATAGCAGCTCACATGAGAAACAGGCAATGAGCCTTTACTGCATCACTGCATGGAATAAATAAATAAAGAAGAAGAAGGGGAGGAAAAAAACAGGTTATAACCAGTCACATGATTCTATGGCCAGTCCAAGGTGAAAGAAAGCCAAAAGATGAGTTTCTTTTCAGTTACGCATGCACTCTTACGCTTTAGTTGACATGACAGCAACTTCATACATGTATATTATCTTCTTAAGATTGTATTAGTGTACATGTGGTTATCATTCATAACATATTATACCAAATATTATACAATTACAAGTCACAGTTTGAAGGCTCTTTGAGTAGACTTGACTTAAAAATATGTGAAGGCTCATTATTATGATTTCATACAAGCTCAGGTTGAAGCATGCGCATAAGTTTACTCCTCACATCTGGTAAAAGTAACAATTTGTAGTAGGACTGAAAAAAATTACTCGATTAATGGTCAACTTTTTTTAAATAATAGATCAGTTCAGTGTTTTTTTTTTAAGGAATTAAAAAAAAACTTGTTTTTTCAGCTTCTTAAATGTGATTTTCTGGCTTCTTTGCTCCATGTAGCATTTTCTGGACCAAATGGTTACTCAATTAATTGAGAAAATAATCGACATATTAACCTATTGTGAAAATAATTGTCAGTTGCAGCCCTTATTTGTAGTGAAATTATTGCAATAAAGTGTTAAATAAATGTATGTCAGTTCTCTGTCACATAGAAGGAAGTTGGCATTAATCTAGGCAGTATTATTATATTTTCCCAATATACAGGGTATCCAGAGATAAATTATAAGTTTATAAATTATAATCATAAGTAAGAAACTGGAGTTGCACACATGCTGTAAGATCAGTAACCGCACGTCTCCTGTCGCCATTTTCCCAAGCTATAATACAAAAGACTTTGACTGAGGGAGAACACGCCCCTTTCTCAATCTCCTGCCAACACATATGCCTCTTTTCTTCCGTCACAAAGCATCGTTGCAAACGCAGAATGGCCTTTCTATAAACATGCATCTGTAAGCAATGCCGGGACATAATATCCTGGGTAAATAAAACGCGCGGTAAAAGGCCGATTTAATGATAATGTCGCCTTGTTACAGCAGATGGCTGCACAGACAGACAAATGGCTCACAGTGGTTGTTGACTGACGTGTGGCGCGCCCACACAGGTAAAGGCCTAGAGTTTAAATCGTCTCGCTGATCATGGGCTCGTCCAATCAGCGCGCAGCGGAGGCGGGATAAAGCGCCGTCAATCACGCAGTAACTGTAGCGGCTCGAGAGGGGAGGGAGGGGGAGAATCCAATCCGGTTTGAGCTAGTTTTTCTTCCTATGGAACATTAAGTCTCGCAGCGCTGTATTAGACTGTACTGGTACAGCTTTATCCAGAATATACCACTGTATTTACGTCTGTATTCAGCAACATTTAGCTGGACTGTTTTTTTCTTCCATTTTTAAAAACACACCCCACACAAACCAACCATGCCTAAAAAGAACAAAGTGAGTAGACCGACATCTTTCTTGCATTCAGTAATACAGCGTGTATAATCCTCAGGAGCAGTTGGTTAAATGGACGCTTTGGCGCCGGGGTTGTTGAAATGTTGTTTTAGATATTTTTTTGTATCGAGTGAATGTCAGCGCTGGTGATCCGTGCAGCTCACAGTTTAGTTGCTATCCGGGTCTGTTTTGATTTTGTGAACAGACTCGTTCTTGCTCTTGTCTCTCGTGTGCTGCGATAATCATTGTGCCGAGGGATTTTTCTCCCCCGTGTGTTTGTTAAAATGTCTGTTTGTATTACAACCGAAGGCGGACGTGCACTGTTGCATTTGTTTTCACATTTCTTAGCAGTGTTTCGGACAAAGCGCTGGTCGTTTCTCGGTCTATACATGGCTTCTCTGCAGAGAAAGTTGGCGGCATATTGATTGTTTTGAATGGGGGGTGGGGGGGAGGGTCGTCAGGCTCGATAGTAAAGTTTCCCTGAGACGATAATGTTAATTAAAAAAATGCATTCATTATTGTGTTATTCAGTGACAGTTGAGATATGACGTTAATGCTGCTTTGTGTGGATATCGTGTCGTTTAAATTTCATATGGAACAAAAAAAAAAATCACTTGTAAATGTCCTGCCACGACTATACGGCTTAATTCTCTACACCATAAGTGTACGTGGGGCTGTTTTTCATTAATGTGCGGTGTTTCCGTGGGTCTACGTGTGTTTCGTGTGAGTACGTCGTCGTGTAAGCTTCGTGTCCTCCCGTGTCTTGTCGGCTCAGGCCAGTTAGGTTATGCAATGGCGATGCTCCGTCAGCACAGCGCTGCTCCTGTTGCTGGGGGTTCCAGTAGATTCTGCTACCAGCAGACCGACGGAGTGACTTCTTTTTTTCAAACGAATGGCGGGAACGCTCAGTTTTCTCCCAACATTGGAAATCCCATCTATTACCAATGAATGGTTGTGTCGTGAGGAGGCGGGGCCCGCCCCTCCTCCACCGGAGTGTTACAGTCGGCAGTAAAGAGAGAGAGCACGACTACACTGGAGGGAAAAAAAGGAAAATGGTTAACTTAAAACAAACATTTGTACCAATGTTAATACACACATTGATGAAGTTAATCCAATTTCCATTCGATGTGTTATGTGTACTTTGAATTATTTGGGACAATTCCAAGTAATTTAAAACTAAAATAACTACTTTGTGCTGCTTCTCTGCGACCACTGTTGTACATTTTACATTTTATGGTTACATTACATTTTATGTTTATGATATTTTCTTGTATTGCTGCTATGTCGAAAAACAATTTCCCCTTGGGGATGAATAAAGTATTTCTATTCTATTATGATCTATTCAAACAGGCCGAAGAACATACTCCATGTAATTTACCATTCCTGCCACCAAGGAGTAATTCCCAAACGTACCATGTGACATTTAAAACTTATTTGGCCGTGATTATGTTATTTACTATGCACGTGAGCGCCACTTCCTATTTAGCTCACATCTCAGTGATCTGTGTTAATCTAAATTATGTATGGAGCTGCATGTGCAGCCATGGGCTAATACTCTGTGTGGAAACGCCCACTTTTACTTAGTTACATAACTAAAAGCTCACGCCACACTATTAATTAAACTCAAAATTGGTAGCATGAATTCCATTCACTAATTTTCCCCCCTTCTTTTTCCCCGTCGCAGACATCATCAGCAGGTGACTCAGTGGTAAGGGACAATTCTTGCATTTGAATTTTGTTTTATTCATACTCTTAATCATGAGAGACAGACTGTGTGCCCACCAGGGGTCAGTAATACACCACTAACTAGAGCCAGCGGCTGATAATGAATGTGAAAGCAATAATCCAAATTTTTTTTGTCTCTCACTTTCAGCCCGCTAAGAGAAGATCTCTCAGGTTGAGTCATGTAAGTACACATAAGACCAGATTGTCACAGACTTAATGCATAATTTGACTGGGTGTCATTGCACTTTTGATGCTGACTGGAATGCTTCTCTTCTTCTGCAGAAACCTGAACCTGCAGCCCCAGAGCCCAAAGCTAAGCCAAAGGTGGGTCCCTGTTATGATTACCTCTGATGAGACATTTACCAGACTGTTGGTTGTGAGTGACTAATGTGATAGTTTGTGTTTTTGTTTGCAGAAGGCACCTGCTAAGACAAAGAAAGCAAAGGAGGTGGAGAAGGCCAAGCCTGAGGAGAAAGCACCAGAAGCTCCAGCTGAGAATGGCGAAGCCAAAGCTGAGGAAGAGGTACATGCCATTTCGTCACATGTAAACACAAGAAAAAGTTTTCAAATTTGTGACGCTGTAACACTGACAGGTAACTTTTTTTTTTGTCTTTCAGGCACCAGCTGAGGATGCAGCTGAAGAAAAAAAGGACGCAGAATAACATTTCTCAAACCACATCTTTTACCAGTGCTCCCTGTACCTCTTTTCTTGTACAATTCAGGGGAATATTTTTATCAACTATTTTCTAAATACAGGTTTTTTAGTAGTTTGATTGTAGAGAACACTTTTTTTTTAAATGAAAAAACAAAATCAATTTGGAGATGGGAATTTCATCACATCCCACAATTTTGCATCGCCATAAATTTTGCGGTCATTGTTGTTGCTGTCAGTGGATTTCATTTCAGTTTTAAATGTGAAGGAAGGGGGAGGGTGGGGGTGCAGGACAGGTTACCACGGCTACACGCAAGCACGACGTTGACAGGAGCGGGGGCAACAACCACAAGAGCTTGCCTGCGTGGATTACATTCCATATGCTTTAAAAGGGACAGTGTATGTAATCTGTGCTGGGGTGGGGATGGATGAAGACACAGGGCAACTCATTGTTTTATTGTTTGAAATGATGAACAGTGTTTTAGGATGTTTGTAAGCTTTGTTCCTATGTGTTAACTCTTGTACTGATGCAGTTTTCTTAATGAACCTGATCAATAAAGCTAAAAATCCTTAGTATTGGAGCTCTCCCTTTCAGAACTGTGCATCGCGTGTGTTGGTTTGTCTCTGTTCTGTGATAGCATCGCAATAAATTTGTATAGCTGCTGTGAAAAGGGTTTTCAAACTTTCTATATGCAGTGTGTAATGGTACATTGTAAGGATGGTAAAAATGGAATTTGTTTTCTTAGCAAAGCTATTTGAGGTGTGTAACCATAAGAAACAAGACACTTGAGACTGGTTTCTTAGGGCCAACTGTCAAAGTGTACATTTATTTGAGATGTCAAATGCATACCAGCAGTAGCAATATTCATGTGGGTTTTAGGTATCTGTATTAAGTACAAGTGTGCAGTTTTTTTTTATCTGTTTATAGATGTACCTGTGTAATGATTGTTATCAACAAACCAATAAAACTCAGTTGGTAGTTGTTACTTTGTTTCATTCTGAAAATTCACTAAGTTTTTTTTTGGCTATAATTTAACTGAGCTGGTAACGCTGTTTGTATTTTAATGAATATTCTCCTGTCAAAAGAAATGACATTATGACAATAAATATTCACATTGTGTAATATTCAAGTGATGAGAAAACAAAGATATTAGATCTGTGTTTTTACCGCACCAGGTTGTAAATGAAATGTAGTGCAGGGTTCCCACATGTCAATTTCAAGGCCTTTAAGTTGACATCTAGGTAAATTAGGGAATTGGTCCTGGAAAGTCCTTGAACTTGATGTCAACCAAGGTGTGGGAACCCTGGTAGTGGTGCAAGTATGTGTATATGAATATGTATTCTCATACATGGTGATATTATTGTTTTCCAATTAGTGTTTATGGTTTTATTTAAACAGAAATCCCCCAATTCTAACTCTATTCAGTTATTGACCCTAAAATTTTAATTTAAATGTGTGAGGTCCTCACTTTCACGTTGTTTTCCTATGGTTTACATGTTTTCTTGGTCCTTGCAAATACATACACAATTACTGTGAATGGCAGAGAATCAGGAAGTGTGTGTAATTGTACCTGTCAGGCATGACATGTTCACGGTTTCCAGGAAAACTAATTTCATCTTGCATAATTCAGGACAGTGAAGCAATAACATGCATCTGTACATGTTACTCAGCCTGCTACAGTATGTTTTTTTTTACTTTTCCCACTCTCAAAACTCACCCAAATTCTTTACTTTACTCATGATGTCTTTCTTGAATTGTGTTTTTTACATTTGATTGCACGTGACAGATAAGACACTTTCCATCTCCAGTTATTTGTTTTAATGCTGTGAATAAGAAGTCATTACTTATTGAGTTTTAAAAAATTTCATTAACCAAGCCCGTCTAGCTTTGCAGCTTTTTTTCCCCTCATTTCTAAAACTCTGCCAGTATTGACATGTCTTTTATTGTATTTGTCTGTAGACTTTTCCCTTTATTTTTTTAATCTTTTTTAATCTTTGCAGCATATTACATTTTTTGTCAGCGCTGTTCTCCCATTGAGTTTTCATTTCATTTCTCTCTCAGATCACTTGATTGACATTACATTGGGCAAGTTATTACTGAGTTTTGATAAGTTTTTGATACCACAATCCTATTCCCTGTACCTGTGCTAGAGGAATTCATGCTGTTGAATGTAATACTACTAAGTTTTGTCATCGACATAAAGGCTGAACGTGTTTTGCATCATCAACTACTAAGACAGTTCTGTGAATAAAACATCTGTGTATACCCACATCTGATTTAACTGTGACCACTGAAGCCTTATACAGTATTTCCTGTGCTGAACATGTGATCGGAAATTTCTCACCTGTTTGCTTGAGAAATATGGACAGAAGACAAAAACTGCAGTTGTGAAGGTTGAAATATGACTGGAAATACTCTAATGTATCCTTAACTATACAAAGGTACAAAGGCAGTGTGACCTAACACCTGTAGCAAAGGTTTGACCACAAAAGCTGCCCTGACCTAAGACTTGAGCCTGCAAGTGTTTTTCCTGCATCATTTAGCAAAGAACTTGGTATAAAAATAACACATTTCTTAGACCGAGTGAAATAATTAACCTGTTGTCTATACAAATACATGCTACATGTGTGCAAATACCTGGACGAATAGGGCAATCCATAAAGTTCTATATTCAAGTTTCATGTAACTGACCTCCACTGAAGGCGCGGGTATGCAGTGAGCAGCATACATTTCATTTTATCTCACCCAAATCCACCCAAACCTTTACAGACCTTTGTGTCTACGTTGTGACATTTAAATATCGTTACATGAAAAGTGCACCTAGGATCATGTAGAAGCACTAAATAATGCTGTGTGTGTGACAAACAGTTATGATCTGGCCGACTGTGACTTCAAATGTTATTTAACAGCCTTCACCCACCCCTGAGCATCTACATTCTTTCTTTTTTGTTTCATTTTGGTCAGATTGGAGCAATGTGCAGTATTCTGTATACGGGGCAAAAACATGTCCCATGTAGTAACAAAACAGGAGAGTGAAGGCTAGTTTCAGACCAGGGTACATTAGTCCATTTTCTCTGCGATCCGTCCCATTTTTGTGCGCATGTTCCGTACGAGGAAGAACCCGATGGTCGCTGTAGCCATTGCCACCTCAGCGACCCAGAACGCCATGTCCCAGCTGTGTTGTTTGGCAATCGTGCTGAAGGGAAGCCCTGCCATGAAAGCCCCCACTGCAACACAAGGGACAAAGAAACACGGATTACAGGCAATAATGGAATATCACACTGAAGATACTAAGTTGACTTGAAAAGCACAGTCTACCAAAAAGTTTCGGTAAGTCTACAAAACTCTTTAAGAGTTTCAGGGTTCTCCCTGAATGATGATGTATTGAGTAAACTATTCCTTTAAATCTGTAATAGGAAGAATATCTCAAACAATAGTTGAGTTTCATCCCCACATTGTGCTAATACTAATATTTTGGATCACAGCTCTCTTGTTTTGAACTTCTCCCACCAGATAAGCATGCACACTTGGTCATACTGGTTCACTGGATACTACTCGTAAATTGTGTGCGTGCTGCATATTAACTGCTCCGTGGAGGTTGATTTGTGCGGGAACGAAGTGCGATCGTTTGCTGTGTTCACACAAGATCATTAGAACCTATGTAGGGGAGAAACGCCCGTCCGGTTTTGGAACAACAAGCTAGGTATGAAAGCAATAAACATGGCTGTTATGTAAGGAATACAATTAAATGTAGCATGTTAGTTCTTGAAGATTAGAGCTGAAACAATTAACCGATTATTAATCGATTACTAAATTAATCGACAACTATTTTGATAATCGATCAATCGGTTTGAAGCTTTTTTCATGATTAAAACAAGAATTCGGATTGTTTAAGCTGCTTAAATGTGAATATTTTCTTAATTTCTTTGCTCTGGATAACAAATAAATCATTATAGGTTTATCATTTTGGTTTGTGGACAAAACAAGACATTTGAGAACATCATCATCTCTAGGTTTGACAGACC
This sequence comes from Solea solea, assembly GCF_958295425.1. NCBI lineage: Eukaryota > Metazoa > Chordata > Actinopteri > Pleuronectiformes > Soleidae > Solea > Solea solea. The sequence goes on along the minus strand of NC_081137.1, from coordinate 16,142,207 downwards.
TAGAGATGATGATGTTTTCTGATATTTCATGGAACAACCGATCAATCGAGAAAATAATCGACAGATTAATCGATTATGAAAATAATCGTTAGTTCCAGCTCTATTGAAGATACAGCATGTTTTGCAGGGAGGTATGTTTTTATGTTTGTTCAGCAGAAACTAATAGCTGGTTGTATGAATCTGTAGCTTACCATTAGCCATCAGGGCCACAACAGCATGAGAGGTTCCACAGAAATTGGGAGGAGCACTTTCACTGGCGATCACCCCAAACAGGGCAATTGGTCCATAAGAAGAAAATCCAAATACAGCACCAAGGAAGAGGATCCAAATCTATAAAGGATTACAAGAAAATAAACCGTTGTGTTGTCAATGTCTTGCTATTTTCACTCCGCAACTTTAAGAATTTTGGAGCCTACCTCTTTTTCGGACACTCCAATGAGGACAGACACCGGGTGAATGATTTGAACCCAAAGAGGAGCCTCCTGAGCAAATGAAATGAACTACTGTAATCATGTACATTGAGCATATTTTACACAGTGATCATAGACGATGTGATGGTAAAATTACCTGTGGTATTTCTGGTGTGATGGTAACTCTGAAGAGGTACATGGACACAAACATACCAGCCATCATGAAAATGAGCAGACCATGTCTGGGGTTGCCGTGTGTGCCCAGACCTTGCTGGAGAAAGTGAAATGGAGGGATGTTTAGAAAGCTGTAATTTAATGGAAAAAAAAACCAAATCAAACTAATCAAAGTCATGTTACTCACCCGAGCGACCGCTCTGTCTGAGATGAAGCCTGACGCGAGGCTGCCAACGAATCCTCCCACCTCCAAGGCACTCATGTAAGTGCTGCCTATTAAACACCACAGCTGCGGTTAGGGTCAGATTAAATGAAAGCCAACAAGGAGCAAAGCACTTAGTTGCCTACCCATTAGAACAGTTTGGCCTTTCTCCTGCATGAGGAACAGCTGGCCCCAGTCAGTGGCGGCCGTCTTCACCCCAAACACCACCAAGTAGCCCAAAGACAGGACCCACAGGAACGGAGAGAGGAGGAATTCCCTCAGCGTGCTCTCATTGTTGCCTTGTGAGGGGAGAAAACGCACACAAGTGGCCCATTCACACTAAATCAGAATTATGCACACATACACAACTGGTGTAGCCAGATGTTGTGGGAAAGTCTTACCTCCCTTCGCTCCTTTCTTTGCCACGACCCCGACGCTGGGCAGACCCACGTCCTTCGGGTCATTCTTTACAAACACCAGGCAAACAAATGAGAAGGAGGCGCAGAAAATGCCCGACATGGTCAGAATAGTCCTCCAGTCATAGTACTGCAGGAGCACCGTGACCAGGATTGGACCCAGACTCCCGGCCAGGTTCATGCTGCAGGAGAGCACGGACCACCATGTTCCAAACTGGGAGGGCTCAAACCACTGATGAAGAGGAGAGAGCAAGCACAGACAGAGTTCATCATTTCCAAAATACGACACAGGGTTCCCGCACCTTGGTTGACATCAAATTCAAGGACTTTCCTTGACCGATTTCCTCAAATTCAAGGACCAAATGTGCTGAAACAGTGTAAGATGGGAGGGCAACTTGTAAGAGCTGCTTCTCTCATGGCGTCCACTTTTATTGATTGTCCTTGGGATCTTGGGCAAGTCAGTCTTTGTGAGCCAGAGATCTTGACATTTGCATTTCCCAGGCATCACGTAATATGCTCTCTCTTTCTTTATGTTACTCGCTTATTGTGCTGCATGGAATCTCATGTCAACGGTGGAGACAGTGTACAATTCTATTACTTTCAATGAGCCATGTCTATTTAGGTCAATTTTCAAAAACTTTCAAGGGCTTTGAAAAAACATTTTCAAATCCACAAACTTTCAAGGATTTCAAGAATGTCCACTGAGTCATAGAAAGCAAACATGTGACATCTTTGTCAACAGATCATCTTCAGATTAGCAACATGTATTATTACTATTATTCTTATTCTAAAGTGCTTTCAGCAAAATGGCATCAGGACAACACCTCATCACCACCGTCATGTAACATGGCTGAGGGCAGCCGTTAATATTCCTCACACAGTACGACCAGCACGGCAACACAAAACCAGTAACTTCACGAACGGCTTGTCAGACACTAAAAAACGCAGCTCGCAGGTGAATTTAACACAGTGTGACTCCACAGTGTGTGGACGTTAACTCAGCTGTGGTCGAGGAGTGGCAGCAAACTGCTGACACAGACATTAAAAGGCATTTCCTCATGCTGAGGAGGGAAAACATCTTTGTCAAACGTTCTTTTCTTTACGATCTACGGAGGACCTACTAAAAATACATTCTCCTGTAATCTGATCCCTTACCCCACAGCGAACACATGCCAAAGCCTATTTATTCCCCACTTTTCAAACACTGCTACTTTGATGGCAGCTTCTCGAGAGCCTCAATGTGCTGCAGGACCCTTTCACACTTTTAAAATCATGCCTATAACATATATAAAATCTACTACACATGGAACTTAATAACATTAACATTTTAAATAATTCATGGTGGTGGAAGAATAGTAGCCTCCATAAAGTGATTATACACAAATACACACACATTTATGTGTAGAATATATTTAATTTCCGCCAATAAACCGTCCAAAATGTTACACAAAAGCTGAATGAGGACTCTGATGCACTCAGTGGCAGGCGGGACGGCAATACCTTGCGCAGCACTTTCCCACAGGGGGGCCAGCCACAGCCCTGTCCCAGGCCGTTGATGAACCACAGCAGAGAAAACATGGACACAGTGGAGGACCAGGAGAAGGCGATGTTGATGCCTCCCACCAAGAAGAGGCCGATGGAGAAAAGCCAGCGGGCGCTGATTTGATCCGAAAGCACGCCGCTGATGAACTTACTGATGGCGTAGGCCATGGTCTGGCTGCTGGTGATCAGACCTGTAGAAAACACCATGACAGTTATTGAAAATGAAAATAGAGGAGACTATACTACATAAAATCAGTCTAACCTTCAGTAGTATAAGTAATTCAATACTCCTGAATATTATTATTGCTACTAAACTGCTTAAAAGTGAAGCCAACCATCTTTCCTCAACTGTCAGTTGTTAGTACATGGCTGTGGTTCCATTCAAACTAAAATGAGGGTCTGCATAGTCAGTCTAACAGTATGTTCCATGACTTTGCCCCCATCTGCGTGCTCTTGTATTATTTAAGCGATGTGTTGTACATGTGTGGGTACTGACGGACATCCATGCATGACTTAAAGTAAAGCTCCATGGTTGATGCTCTCAAAATATAGGGGTGCTCTTATGCACATATTGCCATGTCACACCATTATCGCCAACATTAAAATATAGTGGCGTAAATAGGCCGAGCAAAGTCAGCTACAGGCTTTTAACTTTTAGGAGGCAGATTTATTCCCAATAAGATCATTTGCTCTCTCATCTTCACATGTACTGAATACACTGGTAAAGTGAACTTAGATTAAGATGGAGCAAGAAATAAGGTGACTCTAATTATTATTCTTTCATTTAATATTACACACCCCGGTCAAAATTCCTCAGCTCCACTCCGATCACATACCCTGGTATATACAGTAATAAATATTTTCCTTCAAGTAACACCAGAAGAAGCCCGCGTACCACTGGTGGTACATGTACCACAGCTTGAGAACCATGGAATTAGATTAAGTATGCTTGCGGCCAAATATTTCTTCACTTGGGTCAAGTGAAATGATGAGGACATCTGCTAGAGTAAATTGCTGCTTCAGACATTTAAGCTGATTTTGACTTTTGGCTACCTTTCTGTCTGTTGCTGCCATTAGCATTCCACTCTCCGCTCCTTATGTCATTTTATGAGGTCATTTTTACTCACTTATTGTCAGTGAGGACTGGCCCCATTTGACACATGTAGTAGCTTACACATTTCATTAACAGCAGCTTTAATAATAAATGTAACAGGCAGTCAGGATGTGGAGGATGAAGGACAGTGAGGGGACAAAGATATCAGACAAAGTAGACAAAATATCTGGCAAGTTAAGTCACTTAGATTTAGACACTTTGGCACAATGTGTCTGTCAAACAAAGTTTCTTGCGTAAACTAAAACTGAACCACAATATCAACAAAAGGCACCATTAATACAACCTCCTTACCCAAGTCATCTTTGTCCAGGTCAATTTCTTCCATCACAGACGGCATGACGAAGGAGAACGTCTTCCTGTTAAAGAAGTACAGCGAGTAGCCAGTGAACATGCACAAGAAGATGGCGACCCGATAGTAGGTGTAACCCGCCATGACTGCACTTGATCCAACAAGAAACTTCAAGGACGACAAGGGAAAAACAGCGATTATGTCCTCAGACTCCTTCCGTCGGCTGGGTCTTTTATTCGGATCCTCAAGCTGAGTGGAGTTCTGGTCTCAACAGGTGTTGTTGGAGTGTTCTCAGGAGAACATGTGATGTGAAACCAGATGTAGCTTTGGATGGGCAGCAGTGATCAAATACATCAGCTCTCCTCAAGCAGGCTGGGCGCTCTGTCTATCTGCTGCTGTGTGCAGAGGACGACAAAGGAGGGAGAAGTTACACCAGCCTGAAAATGAAAAACAACATAACACAGATTTCGGGCAGGGGCTAATTTTAGTGATTGGACGCATTTTAACAATGTCATATCTGACTCTTTGACAGTAATCAATGAGTCTTTCACTGCAACGGCACAAACTGAGGGTGGAGAAATTACAAAAATTACAAAATCGTCTGAGAGTACGGATGTGCATATTATTGGTATGATATTAAAAATGTATTATTGGATATCAGCAAACACAAAAGGATCTCGTAAGAGACTAAATTAACTCTGCAGTTGGTCACAAAGAAAAACCAAACTCACACAGTGAGAGCAAATCAAAGCAACAGACCCACAATGCAGTTTGGCAACATTTGACACCTCCATATTTAAAAAGAAAGAATGAGCAGTGTTTCAGTTGAGGCCTCCAAAATAATTGCCAATTACTGTAATAGTCGATTACTTCAGCCCTAATTAGTACGATTGTCTTGCAATATTTCAATGATTGCAGCTTTGTTGTATTGCAATATTATGGTTACCATGGTTTCCATCTCAGTACAAACTCAGTGAGATGATATGTGGCATTGACTTTCTCCAGAGGAACAGTTTTCTCCATGCTGGTGGTTGTTGTGAAGATGGTTTATATTTACATCAGCAGCTGCAGGCCGGGCCAGGATAGTGTGACATGCAGCTCAGCCTCCTTCACACACTGTCTGTCATGTAAATGTCAAAGTTGCTGTTCCAAATGGTCTGGGCATGTGGTGTGTACGTCTTCCGTCAGCAAGCCTGGTAATATCAGGTGTCGGACTACTTTAACTCAAAGCACTGGCCTAGTTTAAGACAGTATATCATATAAATGAGAGGGGAAAATCACGAAAATGCTCGTGAAAGGTCTCTAATAGTGACATGTTTAGCCTAATGCTGAAGTTAGCTTTAACAAACTGAAGGTCTGTGGTAGTCACTGCAGTTACAGTTAGTTACAGCAGCTCAGCGAAAACCAACAGGACGTTAACTGTAGTCTAACTAATATCACCGCGCCATACAAACTACTCTCCTTGAGGAATTGATTTAACGGTCGCTTCGTGGACATGAACGCCCCCACGGGCCCACATTTAACCACATGCCGACATAGTACGAGACAGGCCGGTGCTCGACAGCGTCTGGCACCGCGAGTTAGCGTGTCGGTGATGTCCCGAGTGAGGGGGAAAAAACCCGGAAGACTGCCGTTACCTTTCATCCGCGTCCCTCCTGCAGAGCTGATCCCCATCCATTCATAGCGACGACGCGCGTTCACGAGTGTGCAGACGCTGGAAGCGCGTCACAGTCTGTCATGCTAAAAAAAAAAACAAACACACGCAACCGGAGAGAGGGTGCTGGATGCATGTGGAAATAAGGGGTTATTCCGATATTTAGGTACTTTGTGACGCCACCAAAGCGTCTTTAAATGTCTGTGTGTTTTAGCTTTGATGTGTCCAACGACTGAGACAACCAATGTAATCGACATTAGGCTGCAGAATTCTGCACTATCAAATCAATGCAATCTCAACACTGCTCACTGCTGCCCCCTGTCGTTTGAATCAAACACTTGCAAGGTCTACACTTCCCCTTAATTTCTTACGTGTTCCAATATCATCCACATTTCTACATGTTATGTTGTCTAAACATCTATCTATTACAGTCATAATATTTTATTTATTGGCATCTTTCAGGACATTTGACACTTATACAATAATATTGATATTATATTATAATAATATTTCCTTAATAGTATGTTAAGGAAATGTGTCATGGTGTGTATTTTTATTTTTATTTTTTAAATATAATATTTCACTCGTCCGGTGGTGTCCACGCTGTCTCACTGTCAGTTATGTCGATATACAGGGACACTAAACAGACAACAGCCATGTTTGATGTTATAAAGGACACACCTTCTGTGTCATATCAAAATGTCTGCTGTGAAAAAATACCCGTTTATTTCCTTGTCTATTATCTAGCTTTACATATTGTTTTTTGTGTTAGTCTTAAAGGGTACCTGTTAAAAAAAATGTCTGTCTTTTTCATGTAAACATTGCTGTGATGAGCAGCAGCACTCACTGTACCACTTACTATATTTACAATATAGAGAGTGGGTGAGAGTGGTAAGATGTCTTCTTTGTATAAACTGGTTTAAATATTGCTAATGACTGCTCTAATGTCTTTTCCATGACAGTCACTCGTGTTCGGACGTCTTGCCAATAGGTGGAGCTATAACAACACGTTACACGGTCTACAGCTGATTGAGCAGAATCCACAGTGGTGGAGTGATGACAACAATCAGCTGAAACTGTTGCAATTTGGTGGCTGATCAGTGCAAAGCCACGAAAGAAAGGAGAAACCTTCATCTTGTGAAGCTATTTCATCATCTACACACGAGTGACCTCATTTTTCTGTGTGAATGAACACATGGATCAATTGTTTTAAATCACAATTTTTCCAGTCCTCCAATTTACTACAGCTTTATATATACATAGACACACACACGTATTGCGTATGTGTGTATTGTCATGTACTGACATAAGATCAAACAACAAACAATAATAACAATGAGATATTACATCTGTATTTTCTCACTACCCATACAGTATTGATTATTAGTGAGATATAGCCTGCGATATTCAGAGAGAGAGAGAATTTTCTACATTACATTATTCTACAGAATGTTATTTTCATGTGAAGCTGCTCATTAAAGATTAAACCATGTTTAAACTCAAATGCAATGATGCAACACGTATACAACAATCTGCTTTTTTATTATTGAAGACAATGGCTGTGTGTTGTGAAAGAAATGTGTGCGTGGGCTTAATGGTCCATTATTATTTTGAAATCAGTTCTAACCCTATAATTCATACTCACTGCTATGCAACCAACTGAAGCAGGGCCGGTCCAAGCGTTTATGGGGGCCCTTAGCAGAGTTTGAGTTTGGGGCCACTCCCACCACCTCAGAGTAGCGTGTGCTTGACTATTATTGATACAAACGTAACACTATAAATTGCATTATTTATAATTGTGTTATTGACACCAAACCAGTTTTTTTAACCTTAGAGGGCAGTAAAATCACAAAAAGGGTTTAGTGTTAATTTACACTTTACTTCCTATTCAGAATGTGGTGATACTGAACCTCCAGTCGTGCAGGAAGTCCTGAATGATTCTGTGAACAAACCTTTTTAATGAACTGATTACACACAAAAAAAACAACTGCTTTGCTCGTTACCATTTTGTGTGTTTGTGTCATGTATAAAACGACGACCGCGTTATGACGGACACGCATATGCCTAGGGCCGGCTCTGAACCAACCCACCAACTGACCAAACAGTCAACTAAACAACCAATTCAATAAACAAACAACCAACTAATCACCCAAAGGACCCGATATGCACAACGACCATTTTGACTAGTTTAAGGAGGGAAAGCACAGGTGTGACAGATCACATTAACGATGGCTGTGTTCAGTCCATGTAAGTCAGGGACCAGCCTGCAACCCTGGAACTCATTAACTCAATCCTTTACACCTGTGCTTCTCCTTTTGTGACCTATCAAAAATGTCTGCAGTGTGCAAAGGGCACATTAACCGTAAAAAAAACAAAAAACAACCAACTTTGTGTATGTTTAAACTTTCCTTCCACAGCACTGCTCTCTGAAACATCAGCAGAGGGAGAGGAACACTGCAAGTGTGAACATCACACCTGTCAGGATGAGGCAAAAAATGTTCTGTTTATTTGACTCTTCTTGTTCCACAGCAGGAGCCACAGGTCACAGAGCAGGAACTAGCTTCACATCCAATTAATGCATCAAACTCTGCTCGTGCTGCTGGAAAACGTCCCCTCGCCTTCTCCTGTCGGCCTGTTTAAGACGGAGCTGCTCCCTGCAGTTACACATCATTTCCTGCTGTTCCAATTTCACCTGTGTGCAGCGTGCGTTAGTCATGCTGTCATGGAAATGTCGTTTGCTCTCGCCGTCTGTCCGTCTGCCAAACACGATATCACAGGACTGACTCGAGGGAATTTCCTGCAATATGGAACAAAATGTTAATTTGGACTCAAGGATCGGATGATTTGATTTCAAAGAAAATTATGAAATTACACTTTACATAAAATGCCAGCTCGTAATAAAAAACATATTTTAGATTTCCTCCACAGTTGACGAGGCGGGTCAAATATCTGTTTTTGAATTAAGATTTTTTACAGCAAGATATTTTCTCATACCCACATACAAAATGACTTTGGAATGAAATGTGTGAGCAGAATATCAACAACCAAAGCATGAAGTCAGATTATTGTATTACAATCAATCAGTCAAACTTTATGTGCATAATTCCCTTCCTATAGTTTAGTGCAGTTTAATGTGTTTCATAATAATAAGACAGTAAATCATATGCCCCAGATAATAATCATGAGAAAATTATTATGTGAAATAAACTTGTGAACTTGTTAGCAGAGGTGTAAACGTGTGAGTGAGGTGTGAGGTGTTTCTAATAAGAAAAGAAAATGTAACATGCAGGTCTTTGATTATGGCAAAAACAGGACAGGCAGCAGAATGTCACAGCACGATGGAGACTTTCAGTGTGGAACTGCCTGAAGTTCTTTTCCTTTGATCCCCAGACACCACAGACCCAGTAGCTACTGTGCAGTTGTGCTATTTATAATGTGGCTGTCCATCATGATGCCTGATGCCTTCCCTTGGGGGGGGGGGGGAGGATTTACCACAGAACATTAACTCAAGTCTTCTGAAATGACAGCCTGACAAACTTTCAACTACAGTTGAAATGGTGCCGTTTAATTTGTGTAAATCTGTGTAAACACTTAAAATAAGGTCAAATGAGAGCTACACCATGGCTGCTATATATGTTTATGTAAAATATGTAAATGTAGGAGTGAGAGGCTGATAACATCTGAATATAAACATCACTTGACGCTGTTGTTGGATTTCTTCATTGACACAGATGAGAGAGAGAGAGGGAGAGAGAGGGAGAGAGAGAGAGACAAGGTCAGTGTGATGTGAGTAAAATTATATAAAATAATTTCCACAGTAATACTCACAATCTGCATCACTCTACAGACTCAAAAAAATAATTTGTTCAAATTTCCACAAAACTGTCTTGTGTTCAAACTAATGTAATACTACTATTACAGAGAAAATAATTAACATATTTGAAACCAACAAGACTGTATTAAGTCATTTCAATATTATCTGGTCAAGTTAGCCTTAATTGATCAAAAAGTGTTCAGCTAACTAAGCAGGCATTCATTACACTGACCTAACTCACTAATGTAAATGTAACTCAGCTGTATTGAGTAACACTAATTGAACAACTCATTGTAGTTCCAATTTAAGTGACCTGAATAATCAGTACTTACATAGCTCTCATTGTTATCAAGCTAGTGAATTATGTTGGACTTATTAAACCTAGTTATGTCAACAATTTCCCCACAATGTAGTTAAGTAAATTCAAATTACAATACCTTAGTTCTGTGAAAAATATTATTTCTTACCAATGGTAATACAACCATCACAAACAAATTTAAAACCACAAACTTTGAATTTGTGTGAGTTATACCTTAAAATTGCCTTAAACATCAGTTGCACATTACACAACATTTATTATCCTAAATGTCACATGTCACTGCTCGGTGTATTAGTAATGCGAAGGCAGACATAAAGCTATTGTTATCTTTTATTTTTCCACTAAACACCTTTTCTGGGATAAACACTGACCTTGTCAGGACCAGTAACCTGGTCTTAATGAGACAGAACCTAATTTTTGAGGAACCGGTTACTTATTTTAATAGTAGCCCTTCACTGGCAGTGTGTTTCTCAATCCTGGTCCTCAGGGACCCAGTGCCCCGCATGTTTTCGAGGTTTCCCTGCTCCAACACACCTGCATCAAATGAATAGGTGATTATCAAGCTGTGGCAGAGCTTACTGATGAGCTGACCATGTGAATCAGGTGTGCTGGAGCACGGAAACTTCTAAAACATGCAGGGAGGGAATGTTCTCCAACCACCTCAACCCCAGCTATGGACGTTATAAACAATGTTGTGAGGCAGTAAGTGCAGGTTCATAAGTCATTTGCTCAATTGAATCCCGCTTTTGGGGAAATTAATTAAAAAAAAAGATCAAATTAAAACATTACAGCACTATGAAATATGTGAAAATACACACAATGCTCTCTACCAATATGCAAATTGCTTGCTGTGGGTGTTTGCATGCATATGTGTTATTAAAGAGTCATTGCAACTGGACACAGGTTTGTGTGTCACTCGTCTGCAGCAGCTAAAGCTGTCACGCACAGAGTGGGAGATTACAGGTGCTCTGCCCCCCCCCCCCCCAAGAAAAAAAAATACAATATGGAAATTTAATAAAAATGTAAATTTTTCTCAAGAGTTCTCGAAAGCAATTTGAGGATCTGCAGAACCATGTCCAGATAATTGGATGGTGTGAGCACACTGATGGGTAGAGGTGATTGTTTACTGAGGTGTTCGGTTCCTGAAGTCCTGAAACTTGTTCTACGTGAACGTGTAATTATTGCAAACCAACAGAATCCCGGAGTACACAGAGTGTGAGTGGTCCTATCAGCGCACGTACTTGTGTTAATAAAAAACTGAGGAGAGTGAAATGCATCCAAAAGGGCTGCCACTTATAATCAACGGCTGTTGATTATGCGTGCGCTGGACCGGACTATTAATGACTTATCTCCATGCAAACTGTAATGATAAACAGGAAACAGCACGGTTATGATTAGACTTTAATTACTAGATACCTGCTCTAACATAAATTAGTCAGCCAGGGGTAAATTATGCAGGAATATCAGGTTAATCCAAGATACATGTTAATATAACAGAATGGATGATTGAGGAAATGACAAAAAGTGGACGGAAGTGAAAGGAAAGAAAGGAAAGTAAATCCCTGTTCCCAGTTTAATATCCACAGCTTTGAATCATTACCTCATTTTCACTCCACTCACTTACACACACACGTGTCGGAGAACAACCACTGGCAGTTTGAACGGCTTCACCCGTTGATTTCAGTGTGAAAGAGGCTACAGTGACTTATGCAGCGTGACAAACTTGTTTCTTATTAAAGTAAATAATGAAATTCTCTCTCTCTTTCTCTCTCTCTCTGTCCAGCAGCTGTGAGTTAACATTTAGAGAAGCTGTTACACAAGAGGAAAACTTTTCCCCTCCTACATTCACACTTTGAAAGATGGAAATGAAAAGTAGGACAGATTAAAAATACATATATATTTAAAGCTACTATGACGTCATTTTAAAGGTGCAATGTGCCTTACAATATGTCCAGAAACAAATATTACTAATGATGTGTAGAGTGATGTCACATGTTACACTGGCTGGTCCGGATGTGGCATTTGAACCGTGGTGTTCAAATGGGGGTAGTTGTACTGTGTTCACAAGACAAGCCCATGTACTCTAAAGGCCCTGGTATACTTCCAACGCGCACTCTTGTGTAGACTGCAGCCCAAATCGGATTTTTAAGCATTTCCAGTCTGGACAGCCAAAAATCACATCCAGTTTTTCCAAAATCTGATTTAAACCACATACAGAGGTGGTTTCGAATGCAATTCTGATCGGATTTTTACAGATCCGTTCCAATCTGAACGTCTCGGTCGCTCAGAGAAGTCTTCAAAGTGTCTTCTGCGTCATTCACAGCACGACTCAAACAACTAACGAATGACGGAAGTTAATTGGAGGAGCGTCACAGCAACGATGGGATGTTTGAGTGCCACATTGCATCATCAAACGTCCCAACCACCATGGCAACACCAAATGCGGCACAGCTCCTCCATTTCAGTCACTTCCTTGCAATCAGAAGAAAGAGTCTGTGCCCTGGCTCCACATAACCATTTGGGAAAGAAACATGATTGCAAACACGATTTGGGCTGCAGTCTAAAAAGGTTTTCTGAAGGCGCCTCCTTTTGCATTTGCCCCCTTTTCTGGGACTTATGCTGTATCTTCAGAGCTCTATGTCACTAAAGACTAACAATACTATGTTTCATTTAGAGGTCAGAGCTTACAGTAAAGTGGAGGATGTAAAGCTGAGATGAACGCCTCTCGGAAACCTTTAATTATGCTTGTTTGTTATCACCTTCAATCCCAGCTGTGTGGTGTTTTGCATATATAGCATGTCCACAGGATGAGGTCGCTGCATGTCTGACTTAGTGACACACAGACTAGACTAGACACGTAGTATAATACACTTTGTCCTGTGTCATGATCTGCCCTTTAAAGAGTGAGTGATTATGTTTTTTTGATGTTGTTTTTCCATAGTGGTTTTAAAACACTGTTCTGTTTTTCAGCTTTATATTTTCATTTTTGGCGTTGGATTATTTTACATTTATTTTTTACTTTCTGCTTTACTTTGGCGGTTCCTTCCTGCCTGCTGTGTGCTGCACTCGCTGCACCTGTGTTTCCCCTGATTACCTGCTGATTGTTTTCACCTGTGTCTAGTTCACTTATATGTGGAACGTTTCTCCCCATTTGACTTCACCAGTCTGCAGATCTTTGTATTCTTTGTATTCTTCATGCCTGTTCCTCTTTTTGCCTGAACTGTCAAACCATGTGACTGTTTTTCACATTGACTGTCCAGTATTTCAGTGGAGCACACAAAGTCAATTCCAATGAATATTAAGGGCTCTCTTTCTCTATCTCTCTCTCTCTCATGGGGCTTTTGGTGTTATGATCTCACCCTATTATGACTAATCAATGGAGATACACCATTTAATGCCTTTTTCAAGATATAACTATTATCACTCAAAGACCATAATTTATGGTGAAGGAAAGAAATGTTAATTTTTCTATAAAAAACATTTACCACTAAGGAAAGATTTTTACACAAATTGTACATGGTATAATTTATAAATTTCATTCATTCATTCCTACTAACAGTGAAAAGTAAAATAGTTTATTCATATTACTGAATCATATATTTTTTGTGGGTTTCCTGTTTTATTTGGACACATCCTGTTTTGTTTCTCTTGTCATGTCACTTCATCACTTTCCCGCCTTTTTGATTACCTTGCCCCGCCCTAATTAGTTTCACCTGTGCCTTCCCTTTGTTGAATCTGGTTTGCTCCTTGTATCCTGTTTCCCCCGGGGTTACTATCTATGTAGGGTTGTTTTTTGTCCTTTTGCTTTGCTTTACTTGCTTTGTTCTTCTTTTTATTTTTGCTTGAGTCTGCCTGCCTGATTTTTAAGACATGAGTTCTCAATGTATTTACACGGGTGATATTTGTCTCCTGATTTCTTGTGTTGCATATTGGTTCTTTTCAGAAACAGAACATCACCGGTTATTGAAGTTTAATGTGTGTATATGTCTGTTTTCAATGGCTACAACAGAAGTTATTCACTGTGGAATCCCATAGTTGGTGAATGGAACATCAGATTAACAAAAGAGACACATATTTATCTTGTCAAATGTCAAACTGCTCAGAAACAATGAGCTCCAGGTTTCTCCTCACGTTCATGAGTTTGTGAACTGACAGACCGTCGATGTAATGTACCGACTGGACTGGACTGGACCAGGTTTTAATGATGCCATGAGTACTAACAGGTTAATAATGGGCAGAATAATCCTCTTGAGTGGCAGAAAACATGCGTTCTGTGGAACATCTGAGCTCCTGACATGATGGATGCCACAGTCGGGGCTTGGCCCGTGTTGCAAGATGGGTTTTCATGTTTCCATAGAGCCCAGAGCTATAGTGTAATTTGTCATGTGCGCGTGGCTGACAGATGAAGAAGAATGAATCACATACTATATGTGAGGCTTGCAAATAGCCAAGATTGCCCCCAGAAAACCTAGATGTATGAGATTTGTTTGACGTGACTGACAGCAGGTCAGGACATGACATCTAGAAAATACCGAAGAATATTTACATTCCAATTCTTAATATAAATGAGCACAAAATTAAAAGAAAATTCACCCCGGTACCCCATACTACATTATGTAGAGCCATGGTTCTCAAACTGTGGCATGTGTACCACCAGTGGTACGTAAGCTTCCCCTGGTGATACTTGGAGAAAAATCAGAAGTGCTGTTCTACTGTATATACCAGGGTATGTGATCGAAGTGGAGCTGAGGAATTTTAAAGCGGAGTGCGTAGAAAATGAAACAAATAACATAAAAATTTAAAATAAACTTTATACCAGTGTCTGAAGTATGTGAGTGGAGTATTTGAGGCAAAATTCACACACAAACTCTGGAACAAATCATAGATTTTACTACGAGTTTACAAAGTTACTTGCAGCTTCTACTGGATCCTAAGATCAAAATAGCACGAAAAGAAGTGTTGAGTGTATGAAAAGGAGTGCGGTCGCAGCTCATCCTCCTCCCTGCACACAGTTTTACAAACATCAGGCAGAAGAGTCAACACAGGCAAATAGAGGAGGTGGAATGACTGTGGGGGTTCACAGGATGTCTCGGTATGGAGTAAAATATTGTTTCTCCAGTCACCTCCTGAGATACAGGTCCTCTTGCTCAGGCTCTAATTATTAAACACAAGGTTGTTTGTGTTCTTATGTTGGAGGAGGGATGTGGAAATAAAAGCTGAAGGTCTCATTTAAAGTGGGGGCCTCTTCTTTCTGGGAAGAACAGGAGTCCTGTCTGACATAATTTGACTATATATGCAAAAACATGAATGCTCCACATTTTTTTTAATGAATTGAAGTAAAAAAATGTCATATTTCTTATACCAAAACAAATAACAGGCTTATTTCTCGCAAATTTGGTTCACAAAATTGTTCAAATCTGTATTAGTGAGCACTACACCGTTACTATTCTACAATAATCCACCCACCTGGCAGGTGAATCATACCACGATGCTGATTAAGGAACATTAGTTGTGCCTTGGACTGGTCCCAATAAAAGCCAATATGAGTGTAAAGAATGTAGTGGGGTTCATTGTGGACAATGAACAAAAGGTTCATTTTATTGAATGAGCAGATATACAATTATGTCATGGGGCGAAGATCTATACACAGTTCCTGGAAACTGAAATCGTTCCACGTCTTGTGAAGACAATGTGTTGCACTGCATGAGATAAATGTTCTGTCATTTTGAATATTGATAAACTGCACATTTGAGTGTCCCTATATTAACCCCCTTTTTCCACCAACATTTCCAGAAACCTTTATGACCAGGAACATATTTAACTGGGGGAAAATAATCCCCGGTAATCTGGTCTGGTTTGCTTTTCCACCGCACCTCAAAGTTCCGGAGAATGTATTCAAATCAGGCTGATGACAAACAGGGGGAGTGGTAAGAAGAAATTAAAGGCCAAACAAACACGAAGATGTTATGAAACGCACCCGACAAGCACAACCGCACTGGTTCCTGGTAATCTGTGTCTTTGTCGCATTTAGATACTTGAAGGTTTGGGGTCGAGAGAATTTTTACAACCATGTTAATCATGATTATTGAGCTCATCACTTTCAATGTGATGAAATAAGAAAATAATTCATTCCTTTTCAGTTATAAATGAAAAACAAAATGAATGTATGAGCGGTCAAAATGACCACTATGGTCATTCTAGTAGGTTCATCATTTCCGGGAGTTCGAGTGTTAATCAGCAACTTGATGTGTCTCACCTGCCAGGAGGTTAAATATTTATAGTAAAGGTGTAAAGCTCACTATTACAGATTTGAAACAATTTGGAAACCAAACGTTGAGAGGAGTAAGTCTTTTGTTTGCATGTATCTGCTGAGTACATGTATAGAATGTATTTTGACCACTATTAGTACATATGGGACATATGTACTCCATTACACAGTTCTAGCACTACTCTGCTCTACACGGTTTGGTATCAGGCAGGTCATTTTCCAGCTGCACAAAACTGAAACTGAGAAACCAAAAAGATTAGTTCAGAGAATGGTTCAGTACTTCCTGCATGACCGGAGCACGAGCTCCATCTGACACGGTCACTGAACTGAAATCCGGCCGAACGGGTTGTGACTCGGCTCACGGTCAGCCAGCTTTCAGCGGTGCCGTCTCCAAAAACGCCAGACTCTTCTGTTAAATATTGAGATTTTAGAAATGTCCTCGCTAAATGTTGGAGATTTCCACATATTTTTCAGGATTTTTAAGTCTTTTTAACCGATGTACAGTTTCGGCATTGTTCGGTTTGATTCTCGTGTCAGATGTTGCATCATGGGGAGGTGAATGGGGACCAATGACAGCAGAGCAGCAGCAGCAGCAGCAGCAGCAGCAGCAGCAGCAGCAGCAGCAGCACTGTGGCAGAAAGAGAACATGTTTTAAAGATGATATCAACCAGAAGATTGGCTAATGATGCAAGCGTGTTGCAGCAGCACTTTAGGAGCAGACGAGACCAGCTAATGAAGAAGCTGATCATGGTTCTGAAACCCCAGGAAAGATCTATGAGAACAGAGAACATGCAGTAGATATTGTAATTTGTTTTTTAATAAATGATTTGTTTATTGTATATCATGTATATTATGTCATTTTTAAACAATTTTTTGCATGACAGCTGCATCTGAACAATTTACTGAGTCACCGAGTCTGTGCAGCAGTGGCTTCATCCATAGCTTTTTGTAGAGGGAGAATTTCTGCCCACATGATTGAGCCTGTCACAATGGGCTCCATTATTCAGCGTTATACATCATGTGGAGAAGAAATGATTGGACGTGATTTCTGCAAGGATTTATAAACAGAGGAGGAGGAGGAGGAATGTGGGGGACTGATACAAGTAAAAAAACATTTCACCGTCTGCTGTATGTCCTGTATGTTGTTACATATTTGATTTGAGGAGAAAACAGTGTAGGATGGGTCGACCTTGGTGAATGGCAACTATAAAAGTACTATATTAAGTAGTAATCTCTGTGTGACTAAATGGCAGCTAAGACTTAAGTGCTTTACAAACGCAGTTATTAACCAATCTTGAAAAAGACCATTTGGGTTCAGAAAATACATTCCTTTGCTAAATGCAATTTCTTTTTTTGGAAAGCACTATATATAACACAATCATCCTAGTGTCTTGGCATTTATAAGCATGAATTATGACCAAATATTTGTTTCCACTGAGTATCTATTTACTTGTTCACTTCATTTCAAAGGTTTGATTCAAATGCTCAACAATAGTAACTGTATTTGTTTGTAACAAAAAAAAGAAGGCATAGAAATAAGGCTTTTATCAAAACACTGAATAAGAAAATGCTTAGTGTACCAACACAAACCATCCATAATTGCTAAATTATACTTAAATAGAAGAGCCAAAAGAATCAAAATATAAAAAATATATAAAAGCAAAAATCAAATATAAGGCCTTTGAACTACGATGAACTACAGGGACAAAGGGACAAATGCAGTAATTTGCTGATATTTTCTTTTTCTTTGCTCTGATTTGATGAAGTCAATTTGTGTGGACTCTTTACAATACTATACAATTAGCTGTGAAATGCTTGAGCTTAGCTTTAAATTGCCACAGTAGTCATCAGCAACATTATGTGTTAAATAAAAGTTTTTTTAAAGGGGTGCAGATCAAGTGCATTTATTCAAGTGCAGTCATTTATTTGCCATTCGAGTACAGTATTAAGTCATTGTAGCATTTCACGGCAATGACGGCAGCATATTTGATAAACAAATAATCCATAATTTAAGGTCT
The DNA here is from genome assembly GCF_958295425.1 of Solea solea. Lineage (NCBI taxonomy): Eukaryota > Metazoa > Chordata > Actinopteri > Pleuronectiformes > Soleidae > Solea > Solea solea. Next base: position 16,123,987 of record NC_081137.1, on the reverse strand, counting down.
CATCCCAGGACTTTCTGTTGATTTTACAGCAAGTCAGCAAACAAACAAGGCAAAGTTGATTCGATGGCTTCATTTAAGTGTGACCGACGACTGGGAGGGAAGGATAGTGAGTCACTGAGGCTGCAAAAGCATCAAGTATTAATGACTTTCATGCAAAGCTGCGACAACATCTCTCTGCAATAGTCTTTACTATGAAACCCTGTCCACAATAAAAAACGCTGAGTGCTCTCAAATGTGCTGGGGGGGGGGGGGTTAGGTAGCACGATGTTGTTGGGAATGAAATATTAAGATGTAGAAGTAGGTGACATGTTTTTCAATAACAAAACCAAACTGGACATAAACGAGAAGAAGAATACAGATATGTATTTGACTGTTTATTTCAATTGGAGCGTCTCTTTTTCAGCCACTTCATTATGTCAACGGCGTCCCGTGAAATGACACATAAATAACAGCGTGCGGCGAATTTACAGATGCAGCGTAGAACTGAAACCGAGGCGACTTTAACGGCGAGTCTGATGATTGTACAGGACGTCAAATACCAGACGCTTAATATTAATCTTGTAAAGCAACAAGATTAATACATCCAATATGTTTCTGACAGGTTCATTATTATACTTCAGTGCAGTCGTTTGTATTTTGGCAGATAGAAAACAAAATTAAGAAAGATATCTTAGGAGTGGGGGGGAAATATAGATGATTTTAAAAATCCTTTCGCTGCCTGTTCGCCTCAGAACATAATGAAAGTTCTGTTTGTCAGCTTTTCAGTTTTATTTGACTATTTTTGTGTGTGTGCTGTCTTGTTTTTGTAAGATCTCTTCGTCTTTGCCCAAGTATCGTGACAAAAAGCATATCATCCCAGCTCTAATAAGAGTGTTTCTGTGTACACTTTACGCTTGAGAGGGTAATGATTTATCACAGGATTTAATCCTCAAAGACGCAAACCATTAATGTAAGAAAACTGGGCAAAGCACTCACCTCCACTGTTGTGAATGAATGAGTGGCAAAGAAAGTTTATTTCCGAGTGAACTCCTGCTTCATATGTGCTTAATAAATGTCAAAATGTATAAAATGCCACATTTTAGCTGCTGTACTACCAGCCGAAAAGTAAAGAATTCAAAATAAATGCACAAAAAAACAAGAATGCATATTATCTACATGACGGTTTACAAATAAAACATAAAGCACAGCGTTATACAGTGTCCTCTCTGCAGTTTGATATTATTAAATTAGAATATTTATTGTCCCGAGCGAGGGCTCTTACAAGATTCTTCCTGATCGCTCAAACTGCGTCACAACTGCATCACCCCGGACAAGACAGTTGTCTTTCTCTGTTTGATACTGAATAATGAAGTGAGGCCATTTGGTCCATTCATAATTCAAACGACAAGATAAATAACCTTGGGCCAAGTTTTCTGCTCCAAATATGAAAACTACGGGAACATCTGAATGATTTAGAGGCATAAATACAATCATTCTAGTTTGATTTTTATCTTTTTTTTTTGATCACGGTTATTGGAGGAATGAAAATGTAAACCCTGCATCGTTTGAATACAGTCGTAACATCTCATCCTCGGCGACAGCAGGTTTTTAAATAAGGCGACGGTGGATCAGTGGTAGAGCTAGTCATCTCTCAACGTAAAGGTTGTGGGTTTGATTGCCGGCTCCGCTAGTATACATGCCGATGTGTCCTTGGGCAAGACACTTAAAGGAATACTTCACAGATTTGCATTTAGCTTGGTCCGAGGTTTGAAATGGCGCCAAAGACGCTGATTCGCCGGGTTCCTGCAACAGCGCGAGTGAAATTACCGTAATAATCACATATCGGCTTTGACTTGCAGCTTCTCAGCTTTCAGAAACCGTTGGAATTTTTCCGATAGCACAAACCGTCGCGTAATTACGGTAATGCAAAGTGGGCTTGTGCAAATTTAAAGTAATGTTTGCTTCTGGTGTAGACAGTAACACAAAGAAGCATCTGTTTGACTTGTCTTTTTGCGCTATAACTCTGCACATCCTAAGACAAATGTCACCGCCTACAAAGTCAACCTGCAAACAGGTGGTAAATGAAATCTATACGGAGAAGACAGAGGGACTCGCTTTTGCCTCAGAGCGTTGGATCAGATTAATTCTGCCACAGTTTAATGACGTCACCATGGTGAACATTAGATCAACACAGCAACCCTGTGTTCAGTTAGGAAAGTGTATTTCAAATGATGACTTGTATCTCAAGATCATGTCATTATCGCGGGATAGCGGCCTGTTATCTCTGATAACAAAACATATTCATTGGTGATCATGAGATTAAAAGGCACATTTTCTTGTGAAGCAGACGTAGATGCCATAATGTGTTTATTTGGGATGAGAACGCTCGTTTTCGTTGACATAAATTGATGAGTTATCGTGATGATGAGGTCATTTCTCTGGTTATCTTGCAATAAGACACAGTGTTAGACTTGGACTGAAGCACAGCCCAGATTCTCCATTTTGTAATATTTCAGCTAGTGGAATTTTATTTTACTTTTTTGTTTTATTGTTATCACAAGAAAACAAGACTAATCAGTGATCTCGAGATAACAGAATTAAAAAAAATATGCAGTAGGACGTTCTCGGCTTCCATAGTTCTGTGATTTTTTCAGTATTATTATTATTATTATTATTATAGAACCCTGGAACACTTTTATCTCTGGACGCTGCTGTCTTAAAACTGTCATAAAACTGCAACACAAATGTACCTACGGGTACAAATAAAGTGTTTAAGTGACAGAGCTGTAAGTGCGTGAAACAATAAAAATGACAGGAATTGGACTATTATGTTATTATAATATATTATTTTACCTTAATGATGCGAAAAATGTTGCTTGATTTGTGGCTTATGTTGACTTTCTGATGACCTGAAGACAGCATGAGGTGTTTAAAAAAATATTCTTCATTTCTTTTCTCTTTTCATGTTTTATGTCCTTTTTTAGGGCTACAGACGAATGTGTAAAATTGTAATTGGTAAATTTTGCCACATCTTTTAGTGTAACCCTTCCAAGTGTGTAGGAGAAACTATAAAGGCTTCAATTAGCGTCAAAACTCAAAAGATGTTTAGTTTGTCCATTGTGGGCTACTGTAAAAACATGGTGGTCCAACTGGCGGCTTCCTTAGAGCCGATAAAAATATAAAAGAGTCATTCATATGCAATCACGTACTGTAATTGTACTCTTATATTTAAAAAAAACATTATTTCTTTCGAATATAATTTCATATAAATTTTACATTTACAGCGAGTGATTATTTATCCCCGAAACAAACTGTTTCACTTTAGTTGCGGAGAAACATCATTTCCCGAAGACAGATATCCTCCTTATGTATGTATGTTAAAAAAGAAAACCCCAAAACAAACAAGGAAGGTCGTTGTTTGTGAATGAAGTCACTTCTCAGCGAGCGAAGCACACCTATAACTCTGTTTGAATCTGTTTGTTATTCCACTGTTCATTTCCCAACACAAAGGGCTGGAGAATCAGCCGCAGAATACTAATTGACCTGGGGAAGTGATTTGTTTGCCGGTTTGGGGGAGCTTTTGTGAAGCGTGAATTAACACACACTGTCGGCCGCCCACTGAGCCACTCAGAGACAAAACACCGGACCACTCAGCTTCACTGAGACTTTTTATTTCCTCCTGTGTGTGTGTCTCTCTCTCTCTCTCTCTCTCTCTCTGTGTGTGTGTGTGTGTTAGCCATCGTTGCTGCAGTCGTGTCAGAAGACTCGTGACGAGGTAGATGATGCTTCTCCTTTAAGGTCCAATCAACCTATAAGTCAAAGCAAACAGAAAACACCCTATTCAAACTCATGTTTGCCTATGTTTCCAGTTCATATTTGCAGTCCTCTTAATTCTGTAACTCGGTGTATGAACAGTATATGCTGCACACTACTGTGCAGACTCTGCCCTAAATATTGCCTTCGCCCCTCTGGAGACCGACGTTGTAGGAGATCTGGGAGTCTGTCAAAGGGCTTTCATGGTCCCCAGGCACATTGACCTACTTGTTTCTTTTGAAAAGCAAACTCGGGAGATGTAGAGCAGCCGAAAAAAGACAAGGAGAAAGCATCCAACAGGAAAAAGAAGAAAATATGCAGCCAAAATCTGTATAAATATTCAAGATTGTACTATTTAAATGTTGACTTATTTGTAACTTTGTGAGAAATGCCTGTATTCCTGATTTTAGTCGTTCTGAAATGATGCAGATCAGGAGTTTGTTGAGGATCTTTGTTGATCACTGTGTAATCTGGTGTGTTTTGTAAAAATACTATCATGACCACGTATAGAAATAAAGCTGCCTTGCCTTACCTTACCCATCGATCATCTGGTTTTAAAGGCTGACGCTTTAATGCGATTTTTGCTTTTAAATATCACTTTCCAGGTTTTGTTGACAGACGTGTAAGCCTGTCATTTTTTGGCTCTGCTGAGCTCTACTGAAATGTAGATCACCATATTTGTCCGGCATCAAACTCATGTCATTGATTAATGTCTGATGGAATTTCATTAGGTCATTTGGTGTCGCTCGGTTGCCAGGTTTGTACGCAAGGTTCCGCAGAAGCAGACACTCAAAGTTTGCTGTGTTTCAAAAGCAAAGTGTAACGGTTACCCCTCAATATCTGAGAAAAGAAAAGTATTTTGCCGATTTTACCGGATTTATCCTCTGGTAAGATAAGGGTTTCAGTAAAATACAAGATTTATACAAGCATGGTATTTTAATGTTTTTTGAACAACTGGTTGATAAATATAACCTTATAACCATACCAGAAGGAATAAGTCCTAATTTGTTTACAAAGCAAGATTCATCTATAAGAATTTGCATAAGCAAATAAGCAAAAGCTTATTTAGTCAAATATTATACATGGAACAGAAAAACTTTTTCTGTGTTAAAACACACACACACACACACACACACACAAAAACACTCCCATCCACTTTTATACTCACTAATCACTAGGATTGGGGACTGTAGAGGTCAAAATTCAAACCTTGAAAGGTCACAGCTGCAGCATGCGCAGGTCTTATCTTAATGTCAGATGATGTACTGAGTTGCACAGGCAAGAGGAAGTAACTGCAGTACAGAAAAAAACACAAAACATTTTTTAACAGAAAACTCTGACCATATATGGAACACAAGACTATAAGCCAGGGGTGTCAAACATAAGGCCTGTGGGCCAGAAGATAATGACCTGGGCTTTTAAAGAGAAGCGTACAAAACACTTCTCACCAGAGGGTTTTAGAATATCAGTGTCCCCAGAACTGGAGCCAGAGAGCTTTCAGTGTTTGATTGATGGCTTCAGGAGGGTGATTTCACTTCATTACTTTGTGGCTGAGTTGCATGTCTCACTTGAAACAACACAGTTTTCTTCCCATTAATCACTGTAGTCCATTAAAGAGACAGAGTCTCCTCATGTGCACGCAATCCTGGCTTTATGACTGTTGCGGTGAGTTGTTGGAGTTTTTTTTTTGTAATCACTTAGGTGTCACATGACATGTAGCCACGATCAATTATCATTATTATTATTTTTTTTAAAGATTAAAGGCACACGTTTGGTGTGTCACCCTCAGCAGCTTAGCATTTTCTTCTAAATGTCACAAAAAAGAGGAGAAATGGCACTTAATGGTTTGTACAGGGTGATCACTCAGTGTCAAACTGTGAAGATGTTCATTTTGTGCTTGTTTAACATACTCTACAGCAGGGGGGTCAAACCTACGGCTAAACGCTGGCCAGAACCGGCCCACCACTGGGTCCGATCAGGCCCTCAGTTCACTTGGGCTTCGTATTGTTGAGATTGCACTTGTTTTTATGACGAAGTTTCAGGCATGTTTTGTAAAACGATACTTCATTTAATGTAAAACAGAGGGGAGTTCGAGTGCTTGTAGTTAATAGGTTATTATGCTATTATTGGACTGGTCCTGTCCACTTGAGATCTTGAATTGTGCTGCATGTGGCCGCCGAACTAAAAACGAGTTTGACACCATTGCTCTACAGCATCTAAGAAAAACACACACACACACACACACACACACTCAGTAAACTCTTTTCCTCCTCATCCTTGTGTAGCTTGCAGACTGTCAGTCGCTCTCCAGTGTCAGTCACTGCTTGTTTCACAGAGGATGGGGGTTGGTCCTGTCCTCAAAGCAGAGACTCTGTCAGTCCCATATAAATACACTCACAGTGTGTCTCGCTTCAAGCTCTGTCTGTATCCCTCTCTCTCCCTCTCTCACACACACACACACACACTCCTGCAGGAATCAGACCATTAATATAAAAACAGCAAGCACAACAAGTGCAAAACAAGAAAAGAAAAAAAAGTGGAATAAGATGTATAGAAAGTGTGACAGTGAAATGAAGAGCAAGGGGAGGAGAGTAGGAAAAAAAAGGCAGGCAGGGAGGGAGGGAGGCAGGGTTTAGTGCCAGTTAGGCTCTCGCCTCTCCTCCTGCATCTCATTCTGCGAGCGTTGGAGCACACAGTGTGAGCTCTGGTGCGCGTCCCCATCATGTACACATGTACGCTCCGTTCATTCATACAGGGACACGGCGATCATGTATGAATGGCCGCGGCACAGATGAGGCGTTGACAGTGGCCAAGTGAAGAGATTCTCAGCCTGTTCTCTGTTAGATCACTGGAGCTCGGAGACAGAGGCAGTGGAGGAGAGGGCGACACATCACAGTCTGCAGCACAACTAAGGTCTGGACCCCTTTTTTACTCTCAGCCTAATGACAGCAATGTTTTTGTCTGTGCTTTTGCTGTGTTTTAAATCCCACCCCAATAGAGAGGAGTTTGTTCCACCTTCTGGTGTCTGTTGTGGTTGAACTACAGAGAACTTTGATGCTGATACAAGTGATTTACAGAAGGAGAATGAATCACAGCCACGACAGAGATGTTGAAGATCTATGTTTGTCTCTGACTTCTTCTGTTGTTTCACAGCATGCAATCTGCTCTGGGAACTGTAACCACTGATCCATTCCAGTTGAAAAGACTGGATTTGTACAGAATAATGATTTGTCAGTCACTTTATTGGAACACATACAGAAAATACTATTATTTCATGTTGAGTATCTGCTGTAAAAACGAAGCTCTATTACACCACGTTCACCCACATCATTCCAATCCAAATGCCAATGATTGCAGAATGAAAAACAAACAAACAAACAAAGCTGGTGGTGTCCTGAGACGTTTGCACAGTACTGTCATTCTTGGCTCCGCATTACTGAAATGGAAGTCCATTAATTAGACTTTGGATGATGTTCAAGAGCTCTGTCTGGCATCTTTTGGGGAAAAAACACACACACACACACAGTGACATGAATGAAGATGCATGCAGTTCCCGGAACAAAATACATCTCACTCCCCTGCATTATTTGATTTAGATAGAAGAGAACTCCAGCAGGGACCTCTGCTTGTCTCAGCATAAAAACAACAGCCCACGAGAAGCAATGAACTTGAAATAAACAGGAAAAGATTCCCAGTCATTTAGTCGGAAGAACGTGTGTCACACCAGCAGGAACTGTGCTAGTTCCCACATTATTAAAAAAGGACGACAAGCAGATAAATGGATCGTAACAATCACCCTGTGTTAGAAGAACTCATTAAGCCCACGGTGCTCAAACTGTGGTACGTGGGCCACCAGTGGTACACTGGCTTCCCCTGGTGGTACTTGGAAAATGAAAGAAAATGTAGAAAATGAAACAAATAACTAAAATATTATAAGTACAAAAGTCTGTAGCTCACGTTGCTCGTTGCTCGGCGTGTTTACACCGCTGTATTTTAACGTTGGTGATGACGGCGTTACTTCAAGAGCTGAATATTTTCTCAGGTGGAACTTGGTCTAAAAGTTTTGAGAACCTCTGCATTAAGCTACGTCATATGGACAAAGGTCACACCTGTTAAGTATTGAATTCAAGTGTTTCAATCAGGCTTTGGGCTAGGCCTCTTATATCCAATGAAGGACAATCCCAATGCTTCAGCATACCAAGACATTTTGGACAATGCCATGCTTTGAGAAAGGCCCTTTTTCTATTCCAACATGGTTGTGCCCGAGTGCACAAAACAAGGGCTATAAAGACATGGTTTGCTGAGATTGGTGTGGAAGAACTTGACTGACCCGCGTCCTGACCTCAATCCCATCGACCACCGTTTGGCATGAACTGGAACAGAGATTGTGAGCCAGGCCTTTTGTTGTCCGACTTCAGTGCCTGACCTCATAAATGCTCTACAGAATGACTGGACACAAATTCACATTAAAACACTTGGAGAAAGGTCTTCCAAGGAGTGTGGAAGCTGTTGTAGCTGCAAAAGAGGGACCAACTCCATATTAAAGTCCTGTATATGTATCTGAATACGTCATTGGTGTAATGGTCAGACATATATAATAATATAATGACAGCGTACCACACTCTTACTTTACTGTTGGACCCTTTACACGCTCCTGATGTTTCCCTTCCGCCACAAGAACCACGGAGCCACATTTGTCATTAAAACGTGTGAAATGGCCGTGTGGAAGTTCGTTCTTTCTTTGCAACTATTTAATGAAGCCTAAAAAGAAGTATTTTGTTGTGGAATAAGAACCCATTTAGAAAAATTCATAGACCACTGTTGTAATGGAGAATGGAGAACTTCCCAGTACCTTTATTTCTGCAGCAGTTCCTGTGGGACCCACACCGAATGCATCTTCAGCTCAGAAGCATAATCAAGGGAAAATGTCGCCGATGGGTGACATCCCAGTGGGTTGACAGTTGCGTGGATCACTCCTATTTAATAATATCGCCACATTTCTTCCAATAGTCAAGGCAATAATATCCTGCTGTGACTTGAAGGCAAAACGAGAAGCTATAACAACTTGCACAGAATTGCTGTTTCTGGCTTTGATCGTGAGAAAAATTGGATTAAACTAATTACATGCCCAGCAGAATATTACACTTGTACCCAGCAGACGTGTATGTACTATGATTTTTGATGGACCTAATTGTCATTTGCCTCTGGCAGCTGCTTTAGATTCTATCATAAGAATGCATCAGTTGAAACGACGGTTGTGTAAGCATCTTAGCATAATTATTACTTTGATTATGGTCACATTTAGTGAATTGATTCAGCAGCGAGACATGAATTTTCATCTTGATTGCCTCGGAGGAAACAAGAACATAATTATTTACTCCATCAACAAATTCAGTATGCAAAATACGAATAGCTGGGTCAATATATTCTCCCACATGGTGTAATTAGATTAGAGCGTGCCCAGAGTCAAAGCCAGGGTGCACCAGTTCAGCAATTATAAAAGTTTGACTTTTAAATCAACAAATATCTGTTACAGTCAAACAATTCTAGCTTTGTTTTTCAGTATCCACCTTATTCCCACGGCCCATGATACCTTGCGTGAATAATGGCCGCGGCTTCCGGAGCGTCCTGTCACTGAAGCCGAACCGACGTTTTCCATGGTCGCTGAACACTAATCGTCCCGGAGCGACTGTGAAATTTAACACGTGGAGACATCAAATGTTACACCTCACAGGGGGATGATGTGATCGTTCACTGCCTGATTCTACACAGTGAATGCTGAAGCGTGAAAAGCAAGAGTGAAAGTGTCAAATCAACACCAATTCTGATTAGGACAAGATGCAGTCGGGATTTGTGTTAAATTTAACTCAGGTCGAAGAGTATGCATGAATATTATTATAACATTGTATTATAACATCTGTTTTCCGAAATAATAATAAATGTAAAAAGTCAAATTAACTTAGAGATGGTTTGGCTATGAACAATCTGAAAAGCTCTGAGGTGTAGAGGTGGAAGAAAATGTTATTAAAGGAACAGTTTGGTATTGTACGTGTTTTCTTTGTGTTTCCATTAGGGAAACTGTTCTATTTTTTCTGTACTCTTATGGTACTGTTGGAGCTTGACCCACGACAACGGGCGTTCTTCAACATAACGATTGCTAACGATTACTGACACAGGCCCATTCGGACGGCACTAAAATCACTGAGAATCTAACTGCTAATCTTTTCTTAGGAGACCTCTCCATGTAAAACTAATCCCGTCCAAATAGGGCCACCACTGAGTTCTGGTGGTGGTGTTTATCATCGTCCTCGTTGCCTTATCTAAGCCAAAAGTACCACAAGCAGTTAAAGCATGATCACTCTCTGAAAGTGTGGTTCAAAACCATGAGGTCACACTAATGTGTGGTTTGGAGAAACATACAGCTGTGAAGCCACTAATTATCACCCGGACACATCACACTTGAAACAGACGTTATGATCCACGGCGTTTTCATCACAAAATATTAATTGAATTTGACGATTTGCATTTTAATAGCACACCTACACTTCTGTATGTGCTCGCCTTTGAAATATTTCATTAATATGTCCATCTATTAAACTGTGAATGACATTTTTCTGCTCGTACACGTAAACAAACGCAGACAGAATATAGATGTGAGGGTGTGATTAATTCTCCTCTTCACACATTGTATGTTAGAAAATTGTAGCAGCGCGAAAAAAAAAGACTGAAAACTGTTTCTCTCCATGTCTAAAAATATGACTTAATAATGCACTGGAGCCATAGTTAGCATATCTCCTCTTCAAACACTGTAAGAATATGAAGACTTCATCGAGCTTTATCAGCTGTTTACTGTTTTCTTGTGAGTGACTGCACTCGCTCCGACACGACAGCCTTTGAGATGTCGTCCCAGAAATATGTCTTCCCTTGATGCAGAAACACACAGAATAGCTCTGCCACTTTATGAGGAAATGAAGTAGGGATGAAGAATTGAGAACCTCCACGAGATAGAGAAGAAGAAGTACAGGAAGAAGCGCAGACTGTCATGCCCCGCCTTGCCTCCTCCTTTCTCTCCTGCTTCCACCTCCAGCATGCAATCAGCTCACCTGCGGCAGGAGCACACCTGCTCCCAATTCACTCATCATCTCAGCCTTCATACATCCTGGCCCTGCAGTCACTCATCGCCAGATCGTAACAGCCACCTCGGTGTAAACGTCACGGCTCTCCTGAAAACCTCATTTACTCGCTGCTTGTTGTTTCGCCTTTTTGCTAATCTCTCCTCGTGCGCGTGCTGTGTTTGACGCTTATCCTCACTGCCGCTTGGAACTAATCGCCTCCTCTATTTCTTCAACTACTTCCCTCACGTTTGTTAAACCTTTTGAATAAACAGTCAAAAAGTAACACAGAATAGTAATAGTAATACAAACTGAATAGTAACACAGACTCCTGTGGCTGCAGTACCACTGATGGAGAAAGAGGGAGACAGAGAGCAGGACTGTAGCTAAACCAGCTCTGTGTTTGAGTAGTGTGTCGTTAAACTGTGACCAAAATGTTAAAAATATCGTTTCACTACATTTTTACATTTATATCCTGTACAGACAATGATTAACAGCGATTGATTATGGTCCCCACTAAAGTGTATAAGGCTGTGTGTGTGTGGCAGTGCCTAAGTAGGGCAAGATAAAATTCCTCACGTGCAGTTTAGTTGTGGCCAAAGCAGGTGAACATCACTTCTCTACATGTTTGTAGGAAGTTTGTTATCAATGCGTTAACTTTAAAATTCTGCCAAAACTTTTTTTTTTACAGACTTTGGTCCCCACCAAGTCTGTGTGTGTATTTTTTTATATCTTTGTGAGGACATTTGACCTTGTGGGGACATTTTGTCTGAGAATTAAGATCTGGTTTTTGGGTTCAAAGAATTGGGTTTAGGCACCTAGTTGTGATGGTTAAGGTTAGGGTAAGGAGCTAAGGGAGGCATTATGTCTGTGAGTGTCCTCACTATGAATGGAGTGGCCCCTAGAATTTCACAGCAGAGAATGTTTGCTGAATTCCAATTTGGTAAAGTGGGAAAGCACCTTATCAGGTGAGGACAGAGTAGCACATGGTCAATATGTTGAGAAATTACCTCTTTTTGGATCCGGAATGGATCCTGAGCTTTCAGAGCAACTCGTTATTTACACTGAGTCTGTTTATGTGCACATATTATTTTTAGTAGCTCTGCCAGACACAATACAGCTATTGCATGAAAGGCTGTTTCTGAGAACCATCCCATGCTGCTCCCTGTTAATATATGCATGAATAAACAAGCAGTGGTGAGACGTTCCAGAGGAAAATGAGGCTGGTGCAGGTGGTCTGGTGCATACATAGCCAATGTTTAGGAAATATTCTAGATGAATGACTTGAATTATTCACTATGAGGATAATAATATCAGAGGAAAGAGGAGTAAAATTGGAAATTCAGGTTGGGATATTTCATATTTGAAAGTGAGAGCAAATGGGACAAATGCTGCTCTGTTGCTCAAAGCACTTTAGTCTGAGACAGAATGTAATTTACTTGAGATAACCAACTTAAAGAAAATGTGAAAATTCAGCAAACTGCGGACCTACTGTGTACTGTTGACAAGTAAAGCCACAAGACCTTGAAGATAATCACTATATCAAGTCAGTGCCTTGCTGGATTTAATGCTGATCTATTCTGATCATTTGTCTGGATTTGTTGACGAGTGGGAGTTCATGTATCACCATAATTTTAGAAATCTGCCATGTTTGTATAAGCTTTAGTTTAGTTAGTTTAGCATCAAGTTTGGAAAGATTGTTTGAGGCATAATTCTCCCACAGAGGTTAAGGGGCAGGTGTTGGAGTGTAACATAGTGAGCAAGAAGTCTCCAAGAAAGCATCAGATTACAGTTTGAGACCAAATATCTCTTGTTGTTGTTGTTGTTGTTGTTGTTGTTGTGGTAGATACCCTGCTTTGGAAGCTTAACATAAACCTAATACACTTACCTGCAGTATTTATTCTACGCACACCATTCAGTCCTTGCCAATTTGTCTTTTCACTCAGCTGAATAGACAACTGATCACGATATATTTTCTCATATAGTCCCAAACGATTTTTATCACAAGTTTTTATACTGCCAACTGTAGAGCATCTGTACTGAAAACTGAAGAAACTAGAGATTAGCTCGACATTCAGAGTAATCATAGCTTTTGCAAGTTGATTGTTGTAGCTACACCGCTGGTGGCAGAACTGCTTGGCTGTGCAGGTTGAGCTCACTTTTTTATGCTTTTTGTGTAGTCACTTGGATGGTATTTGTTTTCCAGTGATTAAACATTTGTATTGTTTCTTTGTAGACACCGACTGCCAACATACCTTACATACCGGCTTAACTTGCTCCCCGTTCGCTTTGGCCATACCTTAACCATTGTCATACAACTGATGTTGTGTAACCTTTCTTGTCGACAATGACTGTCTGACATCATTTTTGCTGCCCTCGGTTCCACTTTCGTTCACTCTGCTCTTTTCTTGCTTAACCTTCCCCCGGCAATTCACAAACGGTAGTGGTGCAGCCCCAAGCTGATCAGAATTAGAATTAGTCCTTTTTGCACACACACCAATAAGTGATAGTAAATTTGTCCTCTGCCTTTGACCCTTCCCTTTTACACACCAGTAGTGAACACACACAAGCTGGGCGCAGGAGCAGTGGGCAGCACTTATCAGGGGCACCCCAGCCCTGAGCAAGGCTGTCCCAGGAATGAACCAGCGATTTGATCAATATTCACCATCGAATAATCACCCAGCCCTAGTGCCAGCATTTCTCTCCTGTTAGTCTCCAGTGTATCATCCTTGTTTGACTCGCTGGTCAAGGGCTTTTGTACCTTTTGTTCTGATCCTGACCCTTTTTGCCAGTAAATTACTATTGATTTACTCCAAATTGTGTCTTTTGAGTCCACTTCCTGTTCCAGTTGTTACAATATCTGGTCTGGAGAAACACACAGTGGCAACTGGATTGTTGACCTAGCTGATCTCATCTGAACCACCTAATAATGAGTGTCATTCACTCTACCATCCTCTTTAGTGTTGAGCTGTTGGGTTTTTACTATGGACTGTATAAGAAATGGAAGTTCTCCGGTTGCAAGATCAGCTCCTGCTGTAAAGTGTAGTGGCAAAGTTAATTCCAAAGCCACCGAAAGCCGTTAGCTGTAGGCCCCTTCCTATGGGCTTGACTCATAGGTACTGTTTTAATTAATCAATCACCAGGGCAAGAAAGAGTCGTGTGAAGGGTTTGCACATTTATTTCCACTTGCCGCACATCCACGTTACATTTCTATCCACATACAGTATATCCAAGCTTCTTTCGGATCAACAACACATAGAAATATTCCAGGTCATGAATGACGATCTATTGATTTAACAGTAATATAACGTAACCTAACGTAACATAGCGTGACCTGACGGTCAAAAAACCTATTTACACCAAACCTAGTACAGCTTCTAACACATCAAAGAATATTTCATCAAACATAAAGCATTGAGTTTGCCATTTGAGCTGCACTCACTAGCTGTCCTCTCACATGTGCAGTGTTTTATCATCTATTTTCCTCGAAATGGGAACATAATTTGAAGAACTTTGCAATTATTTTTGCAAACAGTGGAGTCACTCCCTGGAGGCTAACTGCTACTTCCATCCTTATTCACTTTTCAAACTGAAAGGCAAGGTCCATTTCTGAAGGCGTTTATGTTCTACTTACTGCTTTACACCTCAGTGTCTATATGTACATTTCCTTTGTCAAAGGCATATTTTTACACTCTGCCTTTATTAGACTTTTCAAGCAAAGGGGTCCATTCAGAGTGCACTCCTTTCATATGCCTGGCAGGAAATGACAGCAAAGTGAACAGAAGTGTCTGACCATTGGACCATGTGACTTACTGTTTATGCCTCAGATAAACAACCCCCACGTTCTCACTGGGTCTCTCAATTTTCCAAATCCCTCTTCATCCATAAGTAAGAATTCCATTTATGGGGCTGTGGCATTTTTTATGTGATTTATTCTATTGTTCTGGGTTCTCTGGCCATGGCTGCCCCTCCGCCCGTCCCCAAGCCATCAGCTTTCACAAACCCAGCCTTTGTTTTTGCAATGAGAAGCAGCATTCTTCTAGAGGGATGACCTCCCTTGTCTCTAACTGGCACCACGACCCTACCCAAGGATTGGAATGCACCCACCGGATGCCGTGAACAAATAGTTGTCACCTAAACTCTGCTGCTCAGCTGTGTACCAACCATGTCCTCCGTCACCAGGAAGATAACTTGGTGGGTTCCATCATGGCCCTTTTTTCATTATCAGCACTTCTCTTATAATCAAAGATCAACAGGATAACTCTCTGCAGGGAAAGTGGAGCATCTTTTGTTTCTGTGAGTAACACTTGATGATTTTAATTAGTAACTATCGTATTAACACTGTACTGTAATGCCGATATTGTCATTACAATGTTTCTAATGTGAAATTCTTTTATAAAGCTGAATTACTTTTCTTTGGCCAAAACAAGAACAATTTACTTTTTAGAAGCACTGAGAGGAAGAAACAATACCTAATCAATATTAGCCTTTGATATGTACTTTGTCAAGGCCTTGCGTTATTGATGCTGCCGCCTCCATCTTTCTGCAGCAGTCCAAATGTAGGTCATTGATGTGCTTGAGTAAGCGAGGAGTGAAATAAGGAGTCCTCTGTTTGTTACATTCTGCAGTTTCACCATGAGATGTCACTGATTATTACTCACTGGATCCTTTAGGCATTCGAGTAAATACAGTTGGCAATAAGGACAAAGTCTCCAGAGTAAAAGCCTCGGTTGGAGGATGACCACAAAGATAAAACTGAAAAGGTGTAATCATTGGTGTCGAAAGTCAGTCAGGTGTAAGCTGCATACAGTACCTCATGGTCAGTTCTAGCTTGCCTTTGCTCTGCACATTGTTCTCCAGGCCTGTTGCTCTTTAAATTGAGGATCTTTCATCAGCCTACCCTCACTGTTATCTACTTCATAGCCCCTAGCACCCTCCTGACATTTGGCTGTCATTAATACGCCTCTGTTGCGTCTTGTGTGCAAAACCAAAAGAAGAAGGAGAGGACTGTCATTAGCACTAACAACATTAGTATAGATTTCCCACTGAGACAGGATTTTAAAGACGTGTCTCTGAGAGGTTTGATATCCAGGGAGACCTATTTATAATTCTCCTCATGAGCCTTCATGTATTTTAAATAAGCAATAAGAAGCTTTCAGTCTCTCTCAGTGATAAAGGAATGTCCCTTACATTAAAACCATTGTCTTCAGGGTTCACCATGATGATCTTCTGCATACCTGCGTAATGAATGGTTATTCGAGTTACGGTCCCCTTTTGTACTCCAGTGGATCAAAATATTCAAACCAATCCTCCTTTGAGGGGTCACCACAGTGGATCATCTGCCTTTGTCTTGCCCTCTCCCTGATGTCCTTCCTCACAACTCTTTTCCTTCTGTCCATATTCAACATCCTTTGTCCAATATAATCACTATCCCTCCTCTGCATGCGACCAAACCATCTCAACCTTACCTCTCTTGCTTTATTTCCAAAATATTTAACCTGAGCTGTCCGAATAATATGCTAATTTTTGTCCATCCTGGTCACTCCCAACAAAAATCTCAGCATCTTCAGCTCTTGTCTTTAAGCCATACATGATCAATGTCCGATATCAACTGAGATTGGCACAGCACCCCCCGTAGCCCTTATGTGGAGGATAAAGCAGTAGAAAATGGATGGATGGATGGACATGGTTGATTTATAGAGCAGAGGGGCCGAATGAGCTCAAGACAAGTCTCTGACAGATACGGATTCTAAACACAAAAGGCTGCACTGCCTCTTATTTTAGATGTAAATCAAAAATCTTTCAAAGCTCCACAAGTGGTTAAAACAGTGTCACACTGATGCACTCATCTGTTGACACGTAACATGTGATCCTGGCAGCTGTTTTCTTTTCTCCTCCACTTTGTGCTCTGCTTGTCTGTTGTCATGACACTTATTCACTTGAAAATTATGATGCAACACGTGGAGTGGGTGGAAAGAGGAGCCATGGCTTTTCAACATGATGTGCGTAGATAATTAGCTGGTCGACACCAATGCCATGCTACTCAAACATGACCCTATTAAACCCCATCATGATGTGTTAATTATCGAGCACAACTTTTGATCTCGGACCGGGCCTGATCTTTTTTTAATCAAGGATTAATTATGTCTAAAGACTGGTGATTAAGCAGTGGAGTAAAATGTGGGGACTTAGCTGTGACTGATCCTACAAAAATGACTCTGACATCACTTCATGCATTTCTTGTTTTACTGAATTCATGATGAACGACACGGAGGTTAATGCGAACGGCACAGGATCTCACAAGTTCATCTCTTCTGATGAACAGTTCCTCGATTATCCCTGTTTTCCATATCTGGTGTGGTGTCTTGTCATCTCAGACGAGCACGAGTACATTTCTGCAAAATAATGCAGTGTCTCCAACTGACAAGAGTTTGAGGAGCGCTCCGCAAATTCTCACAGCAGGTCGAGAGTTTGCACTGCAAGTTCCACACCAAGTACATTTTTATGCATGCCGTCGTGTGCGTGAAAGCGAGCGTACGTCGCCTTTTTGTGCGTACGCACTGTTTATACATGAGACCCCTGCCCTGATGCAATGATTCCTTTCACTATCTCTCACGTGTGTCTCTCATACCAGAGTGCATGACTCAGTCGTGACAGTGTTTAATCAACAGTTTTCTTCAGTGACACAGATATCGTGATACCTGATTGCAATATATGGATTATCACAGAATCGTTTCTAACGTGATATTATTGGTATTGTGGACCCATGTATCGAGTATCATATCGTTCCGCCGCCACCTATGATAATTTTGCCTATATTAATTGATTAATTTATTTAAGAAATGTTTACCATGTTTTGCAGAAAAGAGATGTGTTCCTTTTAGACCAGTCAGTCTCAACAGCGGGAAATGCTTCCACATCCAAAAGACATGCATTGAATATGCTGTGTTGGTGTGACTTAATATTTCCACATAGAAAAATATAACATAGCATTAAGCGGGGACTTTTAAACTGTAGAACCCACAACGTACTGTATAATCCAATCAGGGGCCAGAAACGCACAGTGAGGCGATCCTCTGAATAAATGCTAGAGTGAGTAAATGCTGCACACTGTTTCTTCCACAATGGATGTAAAACACAGTCACACTCAGCATCACCCCGAAATAACCTCACTACATTACTACATATGTTTATGACAAGGCAGGTCACATGATTAGAGCAACTTTCACACATATTAGAAATGGGAGTTTTCTTTATATATCTGCACCATCACCCTGAGACTAATGGAAACTCATCACATGTTTTCTGTCTGCAGAGATAATTGACTGGACTGAACCACTGATGCAGTTTCTTCTTCTTCTCCTGGTGTCTTTGTACCAAGAATCTGATCCTGGAATGACGTGTTTGGTTTGGTATAAACTTAGGTAAGAGTATTGTGTTTATATTCTGTTTTTAAACTCAGCACAATCCTGAGACCCATTACTCAAATATGACATATAGATTCATTTCATCTTTGGTTTACTCCTGATTGAAGATAAGCTACTGTCAAAACATGGGATAAGTGTGGACACCCTATTCTGTGTCTGATACGGATTAAACTGGTACATTAATATCACAACTTTGAATACATACTGATATTGAACTGATACTGTATGTGTATGGTCTTAAACACCTGAACTGTTAATAACCGCTGAGCCATAAACCAGCAATTTCAAAAGCTACTGCTCAAACAAATATTCTTCCCCTATAATAGAAGAAATGTTTCAGTAGCTAACAACATGACTGTTTTGGAAAAACCTGTGCAGATGTATGCAGCAAGCATGTATTGATGGATGTAATTCTGCATTACTAGGTGAATGTCTACAGGCGAACCAGCTGAGTTAGAGATAAAGGTCTGGGCTTCTCTGCTACTGACCACAAAGGTCACATGGACTGTGTTTCAACTAAAACTACAAAGGAGTGAATGTATAGAGCTTGTGTCTTGGTCAGCTGCTTCCAGGCAGAAAAGGGCTTTACACTTTCATCTGCTGAAATGTTATGTCGTACATTAGTTTGCTTTCAAAGAAGACAAAGGGAAAGCTGGGAGCAGTTTCTGACCTATTTTGTGTCGAAGGAGCTCCAGCAGACTGCATCTTAACAAAAGGCCTCTTTCCTTATAGTGTGTGTGTGTGAATTGCGGCCACAGCACACTGCTGCTCAATAGATGGCCACTGTGTATGGATGTAAAAATGCACTGCAGAAAATGTGAACAATTCAATAAACTACCTCATCTACAGGCTTTAAGAGGGGATTGCTATAAAAGCATCCAATATTCCCTTTAGAAATGAGAGTAAACGGAGTCTGGAGAAAGACACTCAGAAAGTCATCACTCTCTAATCTCAGTTACTGAAAGGGAAAAAAAATCAGCAGTCTATGAGTCACACATTTTAAATCCCCTTAAGTTATAGATGATGAACAAAATACTTTGAAATGTTCTTCAAATAGTTGAGCACCTTTGCAGTGGAGCATGTCGGACCAAAATCGTGACAGCTAATATCAGCAGAAAACTATCATGCAACATTATGAAGTTACTCCCAATTCATTTGGGAATCCTTTCTCGTTTCATAGAGCTCTTTATGTCTGAAGCCTTTTTAGCCACATAACGAGCATCTTTGGAAGATAATCCATAGAACTGCCTTCAGCTGGACACTTTGAACCATTTTCTTCTGGTATTGTGTTCAAGAGAAACTTGAAGACACGTCATATACACAGGACATCCTTAACTGGAGTGTTAAAATGTATGAACTGCTACCCAAAACTGCTACCCAAACATAGACCGTGAAATCTCTCTCTATAAGACATTAATACTGTAGTTTACTGTATATTTAGTTAGTGTTTTATTTCCTGATATCATGGGAAGCTAAATATTCCACTTGAAGCTGTAGCAGGATTGAGTTTCATCCAATTCTGTATGCAGAGCAGTTTAGTAGAACTTCCATGTAAAGGCCAAAGTCTCCTGTCATGCATGGGTCAGGGCCTAAAATATTCTGCCCACTACACCTTTACAAATATGTATGTTTTTGCTGGCTTTGGATTGTGCGCCACATCATATGTTTATGCCTAATAGTGACGTGTCTCAGGCCTGACCCTGGAGATGTCGAAAAGACGAGACATTGTCGCCGTCGTGTTGATCGTGTTGCCTTGGACTCTGCTGATTACTGTTTGGCACCAGAGCACTGTCACTCCTCTGCTTTCTACTCGAAAGGGTGAGGGTAAAAACTTTTGTTTCCCGCCAATATTCATCAAAGCAGAATGTTCTTTAATTCTCACAAACTCAATGTAACCGTTTTCCCCTCTTGTTAGATGACAGACAAGGTGGACGCTCCAACTCGAGGAACACGTTTGCTGTCAAGCAGCCCTGCTCACTGCAGAAGCGGGACATCATGGAGGTGATGCGTACTGAGCACATTTACAGTCGCCCTCCTCCCTGGTCTGACTCTTTGCCCACTATCCACGTCATCACTCCCACCTACAGCCGGCCAGTACAGAAGGCAGAGCTGACACGTCTGGCCAACACTTTGCTCCATGTGCCGAACCTGCACTGGATCTTGGTGGAGGACTCTCACAGGAGAACCCCTCTGGTTAGCCATCTCCTCCAGGAGACAAGGCTAAACTACACACACCTCAACGTGGAGACACCCAGAAACTACAAGGTACGCGGGGACATAAAGAACCCCAGGATTCCACGCGGCACCATCCAGAGGAACCTGGCACTGAGGTGGCTCCGGGAGACCCTCAGCATAAATACCAGCCTCTCTGGGATTGTCTACTTTGCAGATGATGACAACACGTATAGTCTGGAGCTGTTTGAGGAGGTAGGGAGCATAAACATAACCTAGAGCTGAATTGTGCTTTTTGGGATATATGGAGAAAGGTGGAGATGACTGACTTTTGTCTTGGTCTGTGTTTCTCAATGCCAGATGCGTGAGACCCAAAAAGTGTCCGTGTGGCCCGTGGCTTTTGTGGGTGGCCTCCGGTACGAGTCCCCGAAAGTAAATGCTTTGGGCAAGGTTTACGGCTGGAAGACTGTGTTTGACCCCCATCGGCCCTTTGCCATCGACATGGCTGGGTTTGCAGTGAACCTGCACCTCATTCTGTCTAAACCTCAAGCTTATTTCAAGTTACGTGGAGTGAAGGGAGGATACCAGGAGAGCAGTCTGTTGAAGGACCTAGTGACTCTTGGCGATTTGGAGCCTAAAGCTGCTAACTGTACTAAAGTGAGTCTCTCTGCATGTAACACTGGTGATATATTAAAACAAGCTGCATCTATAAACACTGGCAGTGTGTCTTAAGATACTTGGCTGTCATAAAAAAAATTATTTTTAAAGTCACTAAACTGCTTATAGCCAACCTTGTACACTTAGAACTCCTTGAAATATGTTGCATTCTGCCTCTATATATCTATATATCTCGCCTTTGTTTTGACACTGTTCACCCGAATACCCGAATTCACCTTATCTCATCACACTGACTGTGCTCCCGTTTGCCTACATCCCCTGTCTTCTTAATCCACAGGTATTAGTATGGCACACACGGACAGAGAAGCCTATGCTGGTAAATGAGGGCAAGAAAGGATTTACAGACTCTAACGTGGAGATATGACATCCTTCATCTCACACGGGTAATGACAGAGATTTAGAAAAGCAAATTGTAGCCTTATGGCACGTTTAAAGGATTGCCTCCTGCAGTGTCTGTCATGAAAAGTTGAGTGATTTAGTTTGGATATTTTTGCCATTAGGTATGTTGACATATTGGGGCATGTGTGGGTGTGTGTTTCTGTCTGTTGGATCACTTAGCCTGAGGCCTTTAGTGGATTGATTGCCATGAAAATCTTACGGTTAGGGTTAAATCTACAGACATTCAAGGTCTTAAGAAGAAATTTTTTTCTCTGTGTGTGTCCAATCCAAAAACATGCAGAGGTTAATTGGACACTCTAAATTGACTCTTAAATAGGTTTGAGTGTGAGAGTGGATGGTTGTCTGTCTCTGTGTTTGCTCCGTGATGGACTGGCAACCTGTCCAGGGTGTAGCCCGCCATTTTGACCTATGTCAGCTGGGATTGGCACCAGTGGCCCTGCGACCCTCATGTGGAAGATATAGCAGTAGACCCTGAATGAATGAAATACTCAAAGCCAAGTTGTAAATAAAACTTTCTAGAGAATTTGTCATGATTTACAGTGGGAAACATGCAATATTGATAAGTCTAATATGACATGAAAGCATTATGCAGCCTTGTTCTTTGGTTGTCCTTGTTCTAAATGTAAACGTCTCGTTTCAGAGGAGGCATCGCTCCACGGGATTCTACCTGGATTCTACCAACCTCAGAGCTCCTTTGAGCCACAGCCGGAGTCAAAGACATTATCACAGCACAGTAACTGCAGCACAGGCCCGGAAATGGCGTCTGTCCACCCCAGGAGGTGACGGGAAGCCATGTGCGTGTACCATCCAGAGCATCAAAGCACAACATCACTAAAAAAAAACCTGTCTGTTCTGGCCGATGTGACACAGTGGTGGAACTTGCCAGGAGGAGACTAGCGAGCTCTGCTAAGACAGACGATGTTACGCAACGTAAACGACAGGAAGTGATGGCACAGTGAGCGATAAAGAGCCATCTCAGCACAGACAACACCAGCAAATCTGCATTAAATAGGGCCCTTTTGCTCTAAGGCAAACTGGCTGTCAGGCACAGGGCTGCACAAAGGAATACAAGGGTTTCTTGTCATAAGAGAGTCGGCAGTGACTAACAGACCCTCCCAACTTGAACTGTACAACACTGGGCTCTTTAGATAGCGCCGTTAAACCCAGTACTAATTAGGACTCATGTTACTCCCCAGCACACATGAGTACACACTGCACATTATGAGCACACAGACACTGCAGTGATTTACTACAGTGTTTTGTACAATAGTACAAAAGTTCCATCCGCAACAGTCATTTACTCCTGACTATTGTTTTTTGTTTTTTTTCCCAATAATATGCTGTGCCACTACTGAGCTCATGTTTGAGAGAAGAGTCTGTGTTCCTATTAAGGTTTACAGCCTTTATTAAGCTCGTGAAAAAAAAAAACTTGTCAATGAACTGAACGTTTCTCAGCAGAATTATTTATCGTTTCAGGGTAAGTCGTGAGCTATGTTTGGAAGAGTCAATGGGATATGAAGCCATTACCATAAAAAAACTGGATGCGCATGCCTTCACACGACTGTATTACAAAGTATAATTGCTCCCACCGAGGATGGCTGGCTTGTAATAGATGATTTCATACCCCACTGACTTGCAGTGACACTGCTCACAAATGTTAATTGTGCTCCCAGACTCTGCAACTGGTCAGACTCTGGTGGTCAGATGTCAAAGAACCTTGAACTGTTACTGTATGGCGAGGGTGCGGTGGCGCTACATTGCTGCTTGTGTTTCATTTAAGGGCATTCACGCTGTTTCTGTCTCGGCCCACGTTGCCACAAACCTTTTGTTGTTGTTTTTATTTGTTGTTTTACGGGCTGCTACACTATGTTCACACAAGCAATACAAATCTAACACAATGGCACATAACTACCATCCACAATCAAACAGTATTACTCATGTGGGGGTCCACCACCTATAGCTTGGGGGTCTGCTAAAATAAATAGCAATAAATTATAAAATGACGCCTTAACGGGCAAGAAAACAGGTGAGGAAATTCCAACTTGTGGATGATTTCAAAATGCATGGCATGTATGGATGGTGGAGCCACCATCAAGCCTCCAGCACTAAGCCTCAGGCACAACCACCATCCTAATAACAATATGAGTCCCCCCCCCCCTTGCCCCCACAAGGGTCCCTGGCCCTACAAAGTTTGAGAGCCACTGCACTACAACATAACAATATGTAAAGAGTCACTGAACTAAAGGTACTGTATGAACATAGCTATAAATTGCTCCCATAAAAAAACATGTCTCGCTCTGTCTGTGTTTGCTCGGTGAAGTGTTGATATTTTGGGCTGTGAGTATGTATATAGATTTTAAGGTGTTAAATTATTTAAGAAAAAACAATTCACACATCATCCGATGCATTTGCATTGGAATGTGGAAACTCCAGGAACAGAATATTCTGCACTGCTCTTGCTCGGCATCACAGTTTATTACTTTATAACGGTCAACAGTCCTTCAGACAAAGGCAATAAATTAGAAATACAAAATCAGCAACATTGAAGCGTCTAAATTGGAAGGTTTAATCGCACGTGACAAACTTCAGTCACTGGATGTCTGCTGCCATGCCAAGATCAGGCGTATCCTCAAAGTGGACCTTGTAGTCTCCCTCTTGCTCCTCAAACATAATGACCTTATTTGTTTTAACAGAAAAACGTGAGAGAAAATGAGCCGATTAATTCTTGACGACAACTTGTGTTTGCACATTTTTCCCTATTAAAATGAATCGAAAACGTATTCAAAAACACAACGTTTCAGTGTACCTGGTTAATTCCACTGTTCAGGAACGGACCAGGGAGGTACAACGCCTGCTGTGGACCAATGGACCAGTATCGGCCCAGATTCAGCCCGTTGATGAACACAACACCTTTCTCCCAGCCCTGTGGACAAATGTGTTAAAGCGCTTCGCATCGTGTAAAAAAAAGAAAAAAAGTTATTTTTCACTTACTGGGAGCTTCACAAAAGTGTCACTTGGATACCCATATGCAAACATCCTTCCCATGAAAAATCCAGGGAAGCTGGGATTTTCAGGAAGTGTTTTCCACGGTGCCTGGTAGAGACTGAGATAAGGCGTCCATTTAGACAAACACATTCGACGTACAAAAAGTGATGCGCAGTGTGTGGTAGGTTCAATAAAGCACACAAACCTATCAATGAAGCTGGGTTTCATATCCAAACTGTATATTGTAAAATCCCGCAAGGGAATATTGTTTAATAAAATGTCTCCCACGAGTCCTGAAAGAGCATAAATCAAAAGTGACTTGTGTACTACCCACCGATTGTGTGAGTGCTTTCATAGCATGCAATAACAATGAACTACTTATTGTGAGTCAATCACCTTTATGTTGTTTGTCAAGGTCCCTTCCCTGGTGAACTCGTCCACAGTTCTCCACCAGTAAACTCAAGGTCCGTCGACCCTGCAGGAATTGTTCGCTTTTATGTATTTGGGCATGTTTTACCATTCCAACACTTGACAATCCATCATATTTGATAAAGCACTGTTAATAATATTTATTGCACATGTGCTGCCAATGTCCAACTTGATGCCATACCTTACCATCAGGAACCGCCAGCTCCACATTCTGGCGCTTGAAAAGTCCTATGTAGCTTCTGTCTACAAACACCTAGGAGGAAGTATGTCACAGAGTAATACATAGTTTTAAGCCAGTTCCGTCATCTACAGCTAACTACAGAAGATGGGTAACAGAGAACCTTCACAGACTTCACAGATAGTTTGATAAGATCCATTAGACTCCCTTAAGAAGGTTAAGAAGGCTAAAGCATGTCAGTATGTATTTTAAAATTATGAACTGCAGTGTTATCATTTGTCTTTTATTACTAGGAGCTGGTCCTCGTCCTCTGTGTTTACCTCGTGGTCACCATATAAAGTCTTATAATCAAGAATTAAAAGAAACCACCATAGGTTCTCATACTCACTTGTGTCGGGAGCAGGTACAGTATTTGGTTGCAATATTCAACTTTACGTACAGTCAGATGTACAGTAAGGACTCACCAGTGCTCTGTCTCTGACATTGTCTCCAGAGCTCAGTAAACCTCCACTGGTGATGGTAGTCTCATACAACATGTATCCATAAGACTGGCCATTTCCATTGTTCACAGGTAAACTCTCCATATTCACTGGCCTGAGTGACTTAAATGGCTGTGGAGAGATGTTAAAATAGTTTTCCTACTTGACGAAGAAGTAGTTCCTTTCATGACACTTGTAGTTCACTGATAATCTTACGTAAAACATACTCCCTCTGTGAATCTCAGAGCGTCCCATAAGGACAGGTGGTGGTACATGATTGCTGGTTCATAAGCCTCCCTGTAATGTAGTGCTGGCATATCAGGGAGATCCACACCTCCTGAAAAAGGTCAAATATTCTCAGATCAAGCAAAGTGGTCCATGACAGCATCACCACTATCTCATCGATGTAAACTGTTGTAGAACTTACCGTTGTGGCGAGACAAAAGATCTCTAAGGAGATGATACTTTGGAGTGTACTCCCCAGCTTCAGTCAAAGGAGCATCAAAATCTGGAAAATGGAGCGACAGACTAGTCATGCATTGCCCCCTGCTGGGTATTAAGGGCAATGCTGATCTGTATGCCTCCGCTCTGACAGAGCACAGAGCTTCATCATTGTCTTCTGTAAACATTTACATGGCAGGCACAAGTGATTTGTTTGCAGTAGATCACATGACACAGAGAAACCAACCGTAGCTGGGGACCAGAGCTTTGTAGGAAGGGTCAGCGAGCGCTCCGCTCAAGAAGCCAAATGTGGAGCCTCCGTGGAACATGTAGAGGTTGACCGACATGCCCCGTCTCAGAATCTCCCTCATGGTGGACACCATATCTGTCAAGTAGATCCACATGTTCACATGTGAACAAACAAATTCATTGAAAAACACAGAGGTTCCTGCTGCAGGACAATGCCAGTCATTATAGGTCTTCTGTGTTACTGTTAGGTGAAATTATTTTCATTTAGCAAAACCAATAGATGTTGCTAGATTTTACACAGTGTACCTTAAAGTTAATACGTGTTTAGGGATTAAAAGTATTTTCTATTCATTCAAACATTTTCTACCACTTTATCCTCCACATGAGGGTTGTGGAGGGTCTCAGCTGCCATAGGGTGAAAGTCGGGTCGCCAGTCCATCACAGGGCCACATAGAGACAATATACAACCATCCACCCTCACACCCACAGTCAATTTAGAGTGTCAAATCTTGCCTAATTTAAATTATTTTCATTATTTTTTATTCATAATTCCTTAAAATGTGTTGTCCATTGTTTAAGTTAAGTGTTTTCTTTGTCTGCATTTACGGTCGCCCCTGACTATAAAGGTGTCTCTCTTGTTACTACAAACACAACACAGACGTGTGACAATCCCGGTGATGACAACCTATTGTAGTAGTAAGTATTTTGTTTGCAGCAGATGAGAGAACATAATGTAGCCTTCAGTTAGCATGACAAAATTGTATCCTGGTAACAAGGCTGCCCCGGCCCGTGATATTAATATAAAAGGTTCATTCAGGGGTAAAAGAATAATAGCAATTCAGGTGACTGTAAAATTTCTAAAATGTGTACCTAAATTTTACACATTGGACCTTTAATATCATGAGTACTACTTCAGACCATAAACAACCATCCATCCATTCATCCAGCTGACATTGGATAAGAGGTGGGGGTTCAACCCTTCACTCTCACATTCACAACTGGATTATTCTGGTAATTTGAGTGCGAATTAAACAGAGATTCATCTACAGGTCCATTGATATAAAAATAGAAAACTCCTCTACCCTCTGGAGGGAGCACGTGGTGAAGGTCACCCCACATGTCAAACCAGCCAGTCCAGAAGTCCATCACCATGGTGGGGCTGTTCGGCTGACGAACAGGAAACAACAGTGAGCGCAGAGATCAGTCTGTGTATTTGACATCCACAGTGACAGCGAGTGAATCCGTGTGGAAATGTGAATGTGAAGTACACACCTGGATGGAATTCAGATCCTGGATGTCTCTCTGATTGAGCTTCTGCAGCTTCAATGATCTGATGGCTACAAGATCACAAGATGAGGAGTGTGTGTGTGTGTGTGTGTGTGTGTGTTATCGTCTGTAATTGTGATAATGTGTGTAAAGTGTACACCATACCTCCATCTACACCTCCTGACTTTAATGTGTTGTGGTTGTCTGATGTGAGCAAGAGCTCGCTGATCCCTCTGGACTGTAAAGCCTTTTAAAATAAAAGAGTGTCACGTGTTAGACACACGTGAATGTTCATATCCTATGTGCTAAAGGCGACAATCAATCACTTTACCTCTTTGATATAAAACATGTAACCGTCATCCTTTGCAAAGGATCCGTACCCGTTTTCGACCTGAATTGCGATAATGGGACCTCCTTTCTTGAACTAAAAAAGACAAGAAAACATTCCATTTCAAGGATGACAAGTGTTTGTTTCAAGCACAACTGATTTAATAAATAAATTAAAAAAAAGAAAATTGACCTGCAGCTGAACCAATTTTGGTATAAGTTTGTCAAAAAAGGTGTTGACAGCCTGAGTGAAGCCTGAGTGAGTCGTCCTCAGTCTCATGCTGCTGTCACGGAGCAGCCAGCTGCAAAGAGACAGACAACAGCATGCTGAGGTATGACGCACTCCACAGAGCCTATACCTAAACCTATACTTTACCAAGCTTTGCATACTGGACAAGCCTTCCATAGACAAATAGATGCAAATGTAAAGTTGTTTTTGCTTTATATTTCTAGCTATATACTGTAAATCTTTACTAAAGAGATTGTGTGTACACAGCCTTTCAGTTGAATGGTTGATATATATATATAGCACCATTGGTAACAAGTGCAAAGCAATATCACATAGATTGGAAGGAATGCATCTATCTGTTTGTGTTTGTCTGGTGCTAGGTCAGGACAGAGAGCCACACTCCAACACTTTGTCTCGAGATTCTGCCTACTACAGCTTTATCAGCAGCAACACAGATAAAGGCAAGATAAAGAATAAAACTGTAGTGATTAACTGAGAGACAACGGCAACAATGAGCTATTAAAGTGAGATGGCTTCAAACGACCGAAAATACTAAGAAAAACACTCATGAGAAGTTCTAAAAGTAAACCGTGCTGCTCAAAAAACCCAGTCCTTAAGCAGTTTGACAGGATACTCCCACCCACCCATGTGCTGCTGCTGCTCTATGCACACTAACGCTCTGTCAGTCAGGTCTCATACTGTTGGACACACCACACAAATGATGGGAGACAGAATAATAACATAAAGAATAATGCACTCTACCTGGGCAGTCCTCCGAGGTCCAGCTCAGAGGAAATGTAGGGTCCTGGACGTAAAATCACCCACAATCCCAATTCAGCAGCAAGACTGATGTAAGCTCTGCAATAAAGTCATAAGAAGAAAGTAGTAAGAAGAAGTTTTTTTTAATCATTGTGTTACATTGTGAGTTTAGACCCTATCTCATCGTATGAGTTGCATTAAAATGTCCTGGGCAACAACAGCAACAGGCTGACACGTCATGTGCCTCTTCACTTCTCTGCGTGTGCTTAATTGCTTGATACTTTGCTGTTGCCATGGAGACAATGCTGTTGTCAAGTGGTACTCTGAGTCTAGCTACTCCCTCGAGCGTGTGGGCAGATAATGGGAGAAAAACGAGAGTATTCCCATCACACCTTATGGCAGGTAACACTGTTAGAACTGAAATTACGATGGGTGGGGGTGTTTTTCGTGCCAATTGTCTTTTTACAGAACATTTGTGCAATTATGAAAGCCCCAAAGCAGCACACGGTGCGGTGATTAATCACCATCAACGAGCGTTAACTTCAAATTACTCCTTACTGCAAATCCAGCTGTGTGTGGAAGTTGAAAACCCCTCTCTCTGGCTGGTGCAGACTCCATGGCACGTACCTGCAAAGATATTCTTTGTGAATGCTTTAAAAAGGTGACCAGCACTTGTGACACAAAACAAATGAGAGGCTGTTTTCCCTACGTAGTGAGTGTGTTGATGCCACAGGCCTTCATTTTCATCAGCCGGTCTCTCCAGTAGGCCCTAGGCACACGGAAATAGTGGATGGATCCCCCGATGATTTGAAAAGGCGCTCCCTCCAGGGTGAACTGGGAGACATTGGCTCTTAGGCCCACTTTCCTGCTCATCCCCCGTCCCCGTGCTGGCACTCTGGAACAAGAGTGGTGTTTTATTGTAGCACAGAGGCTATTGTATTATGACTGACCACATGACATAGTTGATACAGGA
This sequence comes from Solea solea, assembly GCF_958295425.1. NCBI lineage: Eukaryota > Metazoa > Chordata > Actinopteri > Pleuronectiformes > Soleidae > Solea > Solea solea. The sequence goes on along the minus strand of NC_081137.1, from coordinate 16,094,092 downwards.
ATTCGCAGATGTCTCGTGTTGGCAGCAGGAACATATCCAGATGTAGTGGCAAGACGGAGACTTCATTTTTTTACTTTTTAAATTAGTTTTATATCTTTTCTATAACATCCATTATATTAGTGTGAAATCATCCTTCATTAATGTCCACAGGGCAAACACCCAAACAATATTCAGGTATAACTGTTGAAACTGCTGTTTGTTGTAGTTCCATTACATTTATAGATTCTACATCAACAACTCAGCAGATCATGAAGAACACTGATCACAAACTCCCTCAAAGTAGCCAAACAATTTAAACAAGAGGAGGAACTCACCTGAGATATCTGTAGAACATGATGAACCCAATGATGAGCAGACAGATAAGAGCATATTTCCTTTTGTGAACATTTCTGATCCTCAGGACAACCATTGATGGATTGTGTCATACAGGCAGCGGTTAAGTCCACAGTAGCGTCTGAGCTCAGATGAATGCATGAAGTGGGCATGAAGATTGCACCGCCTCGTGGGAGTGCCTTTGCACAGCCACAGAAATCTGATACACCTCATTAACACGCTGTGCCTGTGTCACTCTCTTTAGGTTTTCTGGTGTGTAATATAGGTAAGGATGACCTTTGTTCAAGTAATGATCTACAGTACATGTATAGTGCAAAAAATTATTATCCTGATATAATTATTTGTTTAATTAACCATAGTTAACTCAGTAAAGATTGGGTTCTCAATGAATTCATCGATTGCTTTTAATATAAAATGACTATCAGGGTTCATTCAGTTTATTTTTGTAGAGGAAATGAAATTATACACATGAAAGAAACTAATTAATCACACAATGAGAAAACATAGTAGTTATTTAAATTAGTTAACTAATTTGAACCTATGTGTAAAAAGAATGTAGCAAATAATATGAGCATCTCCAGTAATTTGAACACTTCTACTATTATCTACTATTAAATACAGTTTGGGAAAATCACAACAAAACAATACATTTTTCTTTATGTATTTGGATAAATGTTGTCCAGTCTTTCTTTTATTTCATTGACAAAAAAGACCACAATATCAAGCAATTATTTGCAGATTAAGTGATATTCAAATATTTAACTGATTATTGAGACTTGATGACACAATAACCCAGAATGGACAAATAGCTGCTTTACAAAAGGCTCACCCAATAAAATCTTATTCTGTGTAAGTCTGTGATGTCTTTAGTCTTTAACAATATATTATATTGTCCCTCACTTCTCACTGTTAGACAGCCTTTTCCAGGTGGAAAGTGAAAACCACTCACTCTCCTGCAGTGTGGAAATCAGGGAGCTGCTGCTCTGCCGCTGTCGTCTTTGGCAGTTCACTTACCTGAACAAAGGATTTCAAACATCAAAGCCAAATAGTATACAAATACAAATGCATTGGTGGAGGCAGCACTGGATCAATAGTTGATTTTCTCTGTGCACTTTAGTGCAGGGAGTGAGAGGCGTGAGCTGAAAAAGGGCTGCCTGGTCACAATGTAAAGTGACAAACATTCTTATGATACTGTAAACTTAAACAGGTAAGATTTTAAGTCGATAATCAAGGCGGGAGTGTGTAGCTTTTATGGATTTTTGTTGTCAATGATGTTATTTATTCTGCCTGTGAGGGCTCTTAGAAACAGTGTAACTTTATCTGTTAGATTCTGAGTTGAAAACCACAGAGGGACAGTATTTTTGCTATTAGGGCCCTTGAAGCTCTACAGCTGTCTGAGTCAGTGTCTCACTTTAAAACATACTTTTATTGGAAAGCTGCAACAGGTTTACTTCCCTGGCTTTCAGTTTCGTTTCTCATTGATTTTAATTTGCTTAATTTTATTTTATTTTTTCTATACTCTGTCAGACCTGACTCATGGAGTATTTGTGTGGACAGCAGCATTGCAGGCGCAGGCAGGAACAAGTAATATAATCCCATCAAACTATTGGATGATTGAGTATTTCAAGCAATATAATTAACTTTACTAGTGTAATGTTGCTGTTGCCTCTGTCTGTCTTGTAATAATACAAATCACTGTGACTTGTATGAATTGTAGTTGTAGATATTATAGATATCTACAATGTCATTATCTTGAATTTAAAATGACTAAAATCCGTTTTTCTCGAGTCCCTGTCTCTCTGTGAGAGAGCGGGTGTCTGTGTTCCATGCTGTTGCTCAGTGTGAAAGTGTCAACACCTCAAACAAAAACAGTGAACTATCTCTTTAAGAATATGAGGACTACACTTCCGGTGAGACATAGAAGCTGGCGCTTGCGCAGTACGTTTTCCACGGCCCTGGCTGTTGGCTGTTGTGTTGTTGTTGTTTTGACATTAAAGGGGCTGAAAGAGAAAAAATAACCAAGTTTATTATATCCAGAGCCTGTTGTATGAGGTAAGGAAGACGCCGCGTTTCGCTGTGTGCCGTTTCTCTGACTTCTGTCACTTGGCTCAGTGTTGTCACGTTGGAACAACAACTAAATATGTTGCTGAGCGTTAGAGAACAGTTAGCGAGCAACACTAGCTGACAATCTATCAGAGCACAGCCATGAACAATCTAGCGAAAGTCTAATCGTGTGAGAGCAGAGACTCTATGATGACCAGACTAACTCCACGCTCACGGTGTCCACACGTCATATTTGCAAAGGCCTGACTATTTCTCCGTGTGGCCAGGGAGAGGCAGCTAACACAGGTCACCCCTTTGAGCTAACCACTGAGTCAGCTTTGCTAATGTGTCACAAAGAAACACCGGCAGAAGAATAATTTGTACTTCGGCCTCATTGTGAAACGTTAAGGTTATTGGACTGCATATAGTCAGGTTTGATGCTGCCGTTTTGTGACATTACCATGTAAGCAAACTCACAATAGCAGCAATAATAAAGCAGACAGTACCTTATCAGTTCTTCTCTTATCTCAGTTAGTTAGTAACTGCTAATAATCACACCAGGTCCAGTTAGATTTTCTCTTTTCAGTGCTTATGAAGCTGAATAACTAGTGTATGTTCTGTTTTTCTTCATGTGATACACATTGCACTTCTCAAACTTTACATATTCAGGCTCACGTTTGAGAAATGGCAATATATAGCAATCTATTGTGATAGACAATATAAGTGGTTTTAAGAGCAATCCTGTGCTTAACTTAGTAGTATTTCTATTTGTCCTGCCATTCACAAAATGAGTAATAGCAGAGCCATGAAATTAACCTACTAACTCCAATTCCATTGAAGTTGGGACGCTGTGTAAAATGCAAATCCCACAAAGATTTAACTGAACCACTACAAAATAAATGTAACTGAGATGTTTATTTTGGATGAATATGGTCAATTCTACTTCTGGGTGAAGCTGACATATGAAAGTTGGAATGTTAAGTGCAATAGTGTATATCAGGGGTGGAACAACAAATTGAGGAATTTATTGCAAAATTAATTGCAAACCTTTTTGATTGTTGATTAATCAGTTGAACTGATAACGACAACAATCATTAGTTATAGTTTCTGTAGATTGTAGGAAAATTCACTACAGAATATGAATTGAGGTACTGTGTATCCCACCACACCAGAGTGAGTCTTCAAATTGCTAGATAAAGTCCCACCTGCTCTTGTTGTAATGTTGGCTGTGTGGATTTGGGGTTTTTGCAGGTTACTGGGTGAGCCCCTCCCTGCCATGAGAGCTGACCACAATATCACCACCCCCCTCTCCTTCTGCAGTTGATGGATCTGCAGCTGGTCCAGAGATGACAGACAGCGTCAGGGCCTTCCTCCGCAATGTTGCGACGGTCAGCAGAGGCACACACAATAACATTGACCCATTAATTCATAATAATCGATTTATTAAGTGGACACTCACTCTCAACTCTACATCTAGTTGTAATATTTTTTAGCCTCATGAAAGTTAATGATGGTGATGATTAAATAAAGAGCACACCTTCCAGTATAACGCAGAATATTCTGCATTCATAACATTAGTCTTATTGTAGAATTCATTGCAAAGAAGTTTTATTGTATTGTACACGTGCACCTAATAAAGTAGAACGTGTAGCAGATTTGTTTGTTGTTTAGCTAAGCAGATTAAGGATTTTAATCAAGATACACTGACACGTGATATTGTCAAGAAAACAGGTGCCATATGTCCACAACTCAACACACACTCACTTAGATGTTAATGATATATTTTATGTCATTATAAGGACTCTGTATGTATTTGTCGTTGCGTCTGCACTTATTGAGCAAGGGCTCCCTGATCATACTTAGTGGTGGATAAGAATCTAAATGTTAATTACAAATTCAAAGTTCTTCATAGTGTATGTGCGTTGAATAAGGGCAAATATTACAATCAGACAGAGTGGCACAGTTATTGGTGCATTTTAGTGAAGGACAAATGAAGATGGCTCAATCTAATTTTCTATGTATTATCTCAAACCTTATCATTGTGTGGCCTCAGCTTGTATGTGAGCTTTCTGTTCTCCAAACAAGTCCAGAGATAACATTTGACTTTGGAATACTTATCTCCTTTTTGACCCCGATAATAGAGCTTCTCTCTCAGCTACCTGCATAAAAGAATAGAGCTTGTGGGGCCTTCCATTAAACCATTGGTGTACAACAACTTAATGTCAGTGGTCTGGTTACCATTATTTATAATTGGATCTCAGCATAATTTCCTCTCACAATTCGGCCTCCATTATCCATCTGTTACATAATAGAGGCATTGCTCGTGAACCTGGTAAGGATAGTAGATGGTTGCATGGAGAGAACTGGACAATCTGGCAGGGCATTTTGCTAAATAGCGTTTGCTTTACATTGTGTAAAACCTGCCATGAAATATTCCCAGTTACATTAATGTTTATGAACAAAATCTCAGAACAAATGTGCACATTTGCTGGAGGTTTTCAACTTAAGAAATGATTGTCCACACACTGATATTCATAAGAAATAGCAATGTTGACCTGGAACATTGATAGTGATAGGACACACAGCTTTGTAATTGTTTTGCTCAGCAAGCGCTAGCTTTGACATTTTACATTTTAATCTCAATAAGTTGGAAACTTCCTGATCAATGTATCTCTCTTGCTCTGGGCTGTGTAGGGGATCAAGGACTCCATATTGGGGATTGGAACAATCTCTAAGCTGGATACCCGCATCCAGCAGAAAAGGGAAGAGCAGCGGAGGAGAAGGGCAAGCGGGGCTCTGGCTCAGAGAAGAGCACAGAGCGAGGAGCGCAAACCAGACAAGTAGGCCTGAAAATAAAAAGCTGTATATTTTGGTTGTGATGTTTATGGTTCATATCGTATATAGTTAAGAGGAACGTCTTCTAAAGGCCCAGGGCTCCAGTTCCTCAATGAGGACATTGATTTTTTTGTTGCAAACTGAAGAATTGTAAAATATTATGTAGCACTGTGTGTGGTGTAGTATTGAAGGCTTTCTAGCCCTTGTACGATTCTCACAGGTAGAATTTGCTGTCCCAGAAACTCTCATGTTTGTATCTGTGTATCGATTGGTACATGAGGGATATTTTGTTTCTGACTAACCAAATTTGCATCACTTCAGAATATTATATGATGATGAAAACTCTATACATTTGGAAAATACAATACATTGTTGTAGTCATCAGTTGGTGCGAGGACATGAACATTTGAAAGACCCTAATTGGTAGCTGATACCACTAATCACATTCACAATGGGAAATAGCTTGAGTGTGGGCAGATATATATATGTGGTAAAACTAAAGTGAAACCACACTTTTCTTTAAGTAATCTACAGTGATGGTTATTATCTTTTTTTCTCCTTCAGTGAACCTAAAGTAGCCAGCAGGATTGTTCAGTGCTGTGCCTGGAATGGAGGAGTGTTCTGGGTAAGTCATTAAACCTAATTTTAAAGCAAAGCCTTATCTTTCACAGTATATACAACTATATAGCTGTGCTAAATTTCAGTAATGGCTGGTTTTTCATGCCACACCTTGGAATATGCCCCTCTTGCAAATATCAATATATGAAATGATTTACCACTATACTAGCTATTGTACATGTTGTGGAGCCTTAAATCTGGGGTAGGCAGACTATTTTTGGTGTTATTGATCAATAACCTTTCAGCATAATGTAAATCAATTGATCCGAGAGAGACTCCTGCAGAACCTCTAGGCTCAAATTTACTGTGTAAATTTGTCTTGAGGCTGGAGAAATTTCACCTTCTAGCTCAAAGCTTGATGAAGTTATCTCACATCAATTTGTTTTTTATGTTTCAAAAAAAATGTTGCTGTTTATTATTTTATACCTCTACAAGGTGACAAGTAACAACAGCATTTTTTTCTGCTTCCCAGCTCAGTCTGTTTCTCTTCTACCGAGTGTTTATCCCATTGCTGCAGACTCTCACAGCAAAGATCATCGGTATGTTTTAATGCTCTTGAACCTTGGATGGATTCTCTCTTTCTCTCTGGTAGTAGGAAGCATTCAGAAAAATCAGCTGATTTTTATTTTGTCCAGGTGACCCCTCCCTCCATGGCAGTGTGTGGTCCTGGTTAGAGTTCATCCTCACCTCCGTCTTCAGTGCTCTCTGGGTTCTCCCTTTGTTTGTCCTCAGCAAGATAGTCAACGCCATCTGGTTCCAGGTTAGGCCCTGTTCTGCTATGCTGATGAGTTTTAATTAATTACTTTTGTTACATGCCACTGACATTTCTATCTGCAGCTGCTTGTTTGTAAAATGAGGTCATGACTCAGAACACACAATCTGTCCTAATTTTTCTGATCTCTACTGGCGGTCTCACAACACAAGTTTTTGCTTTCTCCTGTCATCTCTTATAATGTCAAGCAAAATACAATTTTGCCAAGTGTTAATTTTATTTTATTTGCTGTGTTGCAGGACATTGCCGACCTAGCATTTGAAGTGTCTGGCTGTAAAGCTCAGCCATTCCCCAGTGTCAGTAAGATCATTGCGGACATGCTCTTTAACCTCCTCCTCCAGGCACTCTTCCTCATTCAGGTACATTCATACGAGACCAGAAGATCGCTGTTATTTGTTCTGAAGCTACAACTTTATCAACATTATTTCTTATACAAAAAAGACTCTCAATGTCCTAGCAAATGAAATGAAATACACAAACTACTCTCTCAGTAGTGTGAATAAAATAATGAATAACAATTGTCTTGTGTTTTCTTGTCGTCTTCCAGGGTATGATTGTGAGCCTCTTTCCCATTGATGCCATTGGACAGATGGTTAGTCTCCTGCACATGTCTCTGCTCTACTCCCTCTACTGCTTTGAGTATCGCTGGTTCAACCATGGTGAGACACTGGCATTATACTTATATAACCCAAAATAAATGATCTGCATTGAATGGACAAGGCCAAAAAAGAGTGTCTGTTTTTTAAAGGCATTGAGATGCACCAACGGCTGTCTAACATTGAGAGGAACTGGCCCTATTACTTCGGTTTTGGTTTACCAATGGCTCTGCTCACTGCTCTGCCCTCCTCATACTTCATCAGGTAACACTGTTATATTCTCCACTCATCTAACACATATTTCACTGACTGGTTATTTAATATCATAAGGGAACATCAGTTGCAGCACTATTCAGACCTGAAATGGACTGTTTGGCTACAGCCAAACTACTATCTTTCCATTTGGTAACAGTTTTCTTAAAAATAAAACGATCTCTTTCCAGATGAGTGTTTCAACTCCATATTAAAGTCCATATAAATGTACCTGGAAATTTATATCAAGTGATCACATAAACAAAAAGCACCACAATGGTGAAAAGTAGAGCAGAAACTTCTATTATGAGACTGACGATGAGGTGAAACTATAATTAAGTGTTCACAGAAGTTTATTGTTCACAACTGACAGTGGAGTTGTCAAATCGATTATCAAAAAAGTTGACAATTGTTTTGAGTAATTGTCTGTGACAGTCCTAGTCTGTCACAATACGTGGTATTTTCTGGTAAAATCCTACAAGTGTCTGAATAGAGATGACCGCACTACACAAAGACATCTTTATCTTTTAACAAGAGGAACAGCTATCTTTTGTCGTGGTTAACTTTTCCCTTACTACCTTTAATGTATGTCTCCTGTTTATCTTCTGTTTTTGTGTAGTGGCTGCTTGTTCTCCATCCTCTTTCCTCTATTCATCATTAGTGCTAATGAGGCTAAGACACCAACTAAGCTGTAGTAAGTATAACAAAAAGATACATATTTTATGTTATCAGTCATTTTAGTGCATGAGTCACTGACCACATTTTCACTCCTTCAGCCACTTCCAGCTGCGTCTCTTCTCCCTGGTCGTGCTGATCAGCAACAAGCTTTTCCATAAAACGGTCCACCTGCAGTCCTCCCTGTCGTCATCTGCCTCCTCAGAGAGGCTGTCCTCCCCCCACACATCTCCCACCCGCCAGAGACTCATGCCCGCCCAGTAATGGATCTACGTCCAAGGAGATGAGGAGTAGCTTCACTCAACATGGGAAAAAAAGAGGAAGCGATTCTTCCAGAAGGATTCCGCTTAATGAAGACGACGATGTGGCTTAGGACGAAGGGTCTCCGTGTTTTTATCTATGGCCCTCTGGTCATTCATTTGTAAAAATTGACTGCCCTGTGCCTCACACTCAAAAACACATTATATACTCAGCTCTAGACTTTTTGTCCTGTGGGTTTTCTTTCTTTATTTTTTGGATAATGTGCCATTTGAGTGGATCTCCTTTAGTAAATCGCAGCACAATAAATCATAGAGGTTTATTATGTCTCGACAAACTTGTGACTAAAGGATTTTTTACATTTACTTTTGGTGTGCTTTCTTTGCTTTCTAAAGCAATGCACACTCTTGTTTTACCCATAATACATGACACGTCACATCCCCTTCTCATGTGTCCTCATGGGTGTCTCTCTTAAATGATGGTGCCCCACCAGTTCCAGGAATGACCATAAACGGTTATGGGGGGGGGGGGGGGGGGTATTTTATTTTAAAATGTAGGAGCTGCTATCAAACAGACAGATGACCTTAGTATTAGAAATCAAATGTTCCACCCGTTGTGTGTTGACGGAAAGTTTGTCTGGTGCCTCATCCCAAATTCAGATGTCACTCCACTGTCTGAGGAGATGCACATTTTATAAATGACAAGGTGACACCAGCAAAGTAAAAGCTGTAACAGTGTTTTAGAAAGTGATAGGTGAGATAACACTGCCAAACTGCAATATTTATGTTTTGTTATGTTCACTTCAACAATTACAATGCTAAGATGTGTAGTCAATAAGTAAACACAAACATCAAATACATTCTGAATGAAGCAGAAACCCTCCACTATGTGTCAGCCCACTTAACAAGTTTTTACTCACTCATCAGAGGGGAGGGATCTTGAGTTTGAAATGGTGTGCAATTATTGTATGAGGAACACAGTGTTTGTGCAGACTGATATTTGTGAGTGAGGTTTTGTAAAAGTTATGCGTCTAATTTCAATAAAGTTGATCAGTAATCAAGACTTGGCTTTTGGCTGTGTTCAGGGATTTGCAACTATTTAATTAACACAGTGTCTTTCCAGTCCAGTTGCTAGTGATTCAATGCTTTTGGGATCTCTGATAGGGGACGGTGGAAGCAGCAGAAGGTACACACTAAATCTTTAATGCATTCGTTTTTTCTTTATTTCTGTGATAATGAGGAACGACTGTAGAAGCACTTCAAGAAGCAGCACACTTAAGACAGCTAACATAAACTCCCCATCTGGTGGCGCTGCGTAGCATCCAGAAATTGGCGTCTAGAGCACTTTTCTTGGGAGTAAGAGTTATCAACCGACAGGGGGCGACACACTTTCCTTCCTCACTAAGGACACGTCACTACACTACAGCAGCAAGTTCGGGGACCAAATTTGAGGAGCAGCCAAGGAACCAATCAGCTGTGTGTCGCTTTGCTGTTGACTGAAGCTAGACCAATAAACGCGCGCGCTGGCCCGGCGGGGGCGGGACTAGCTGACGGTGAAGGTTGTGTGTGAAAAGTGTATGACTAACAGGAGCGGAGCGGGTGAGTCTTAATGAACATTGAACATTTAAACATGTGTTCGTGCTCAAAAACAAGAGGTTTTTGTATATTGAGATGTTGTCCTGCTGCCAAGTGTTAAATTGCAACCGGTATTTACATAACACGCCGGGGACGAGGGTGTTCATTATACAGCAGCTAGCAGGTTAGCCTCACTAGCTACTGACACACTTCTAGGTGGATGGAAGCAGCATCACCACAAACCGGCCTGATGCTGACGAGCTGCAAGATGCTGCTGTTGGATCTTTAGAACTACGTGTTTATGTAAACGATGGTGTGTCAATTCATATATAGCTAACGTGAACTAGCTGCTGTTTTCTGGCTCTGTGGTCTTGGGAAGACACCAAAGCTACTAATGGTGTCAGTGTTCGCTCTTTAAAGGTGCTGCATTCAAATTAGTTTAGGTGGGCTGTGTCGAGCTTAGTGCTTTGATTTTCAATGAGCAAAACAGTTTTTAAAGGTTGAATCTGAAGTGGACTGGCTCAGGTCCATGCAGGAGTATTCTGGAGTAGGAGCTTCCTGGTTCCTGACGCCACTTCATAGTGCGTGGCCTTATCTGGTTGGACTGGACATGGAAGTTGACTCTTGAGAGCTGAACGACTTTAATTTGTCTCCTGAAAATTCAGCATAGGGTACAATATATTTAAGAAAGAGTACCCTTTTGTTGCACAAAAAAAAAAGTAACTTTTGCTTTCTACTTCATGGTCTAATCGATTTATCTGACGATTATTTTCTAGATTAATCATGTATTTGTTTGGTCCATAAGAAGTTGATCTGTATTCACTTATAATTATTTTTTGTTACATTGAGCAAATGATCCAAAATCAGAAAGCTTTATTTATTACAAAACACAACATATTTGTCTAAAGTAGTTGTGGGTAAAATAAAGAGTTTTTAAAAGTGTGTTTAAAGGGAAAATAAGCTTAATTTTTTTCTCTCCCTCTCTTCAGGTAGTACGGTGAGCTGTCCCTAACCTTACCAAAATGACCAAGCTGGGCTTTTTGCGCCTGTCCTATGAGAAACAGGACACGCTGCTGAAGCTGCTCATCCTGTCCATGGCTGCTGTCCTCTGTAAGTCCTCTGCATGTGATACACACCTGTATATCCTAAGTGGTTGTTAAGAGTAAATGTAACAGTAGATCAACTGTGTGCTTTTCATTTTTTTCCAGCATTCTCCACCAGACTGTTTTCTGTCTTGAGGTTTGAAAGTGTCATCCATGAGTTTGATCCGTAAGTGTTGCACGTGTCTTGATTACCGACAGTAATATTGGATGATTTCCATCGACAAAGACATGTTTTAATTTTACCCTTTATCGCATCTCCAGGTACTTCAACTACCGTACCACCCGCTTCTTGGCAGAAGAAGGATTTTATAAGTTTCACAACTGGTTTGATGACAGGGCATGGTATCCTCTGGGGAGGATCATTGGTGGCACCATCTATCCAGGTAAGAATCTAAAGAAATTACAATGGAAAAGTACAAACTAACATATGCCACCTTATCAACTTGTGTAATGTTTGTGTCACATTTGGTATAAAAGGTGTCATACACCGGTCAGCTGAAACTATTCAATGGGCCTTTTAAGGTCTGTACACTTATATGTATATGTGTTTTCTCCCTCACCAGGACTGATGATCACATCTGCCGTCCTGTATCATGTCCTACATTTTTTTCACATCACCATTGACATCCGTAACGTTTGCGTCTTCCTGGCTCCTTTGTTCTCCTCCTTCACTGCCATAGTTACCTACCACTTCACCAAGGAGCTGAAGGTAAAACACACTTTACAACCCTTTGTGTACAATATTATTCAATATAATATAATTTTGGGGTGGGCAGTATAATTGGTATGCGTTACAAAAGGTATAGATTTGGCCACAGTAGAGAGTTTATGTATGTTGACGTCCTCAACTTGTGCCAAAGCAAGAGGTTTTTTCATGACTGAGGGAAACAAGTGCATGGTGACTGAGAACACACCTAACATTTTCAGGGTTTCCCATGCAGAATCAACACTGACCGTCACAAATTTATTCGGTCTTCTTTATTCCAACGCGGTTTAAGAAACGCAACGTTTTGTTCCGTTCATTTATGTCCCTGCAGCTCTCTCCCAAATTGTATGCCCAGGTCCATGAGCAAGGCGAGAAAGAATTCTGTGAAGTGCGCAATGTACATACCCAAGAATATATTGCAATATATACCATTACCGCAAGGTGTTTCATATTATACCGAAATATGAGTTTTAAGCGGTACCACCCAACCCTAATATAATATTGTATAATTAAATAATATAATTTGATCCAATGTTGGTTTGCTTTCAGGAGCAGTTTGGACTCATAATTATTTAATTATTTAAATTCCCATAATGCAACTTAGTCTTTCATGAGGCTCTTCTTGCCTAATACAGTACATGATACTCAAATGCTACACAGATTTGCTTAAAAAACCTGATGCAGATGATATCTGACCTCAGTCAAAAATGTCCCTTTAGAGTCCTATGTGTAGCCTCATTGTAATGAGAATGTTATATTTTGTTTGTTTCCAAATGAGCTTGTTCTGATTAGTGTTTTGTCTCTGTAGGATGCAGGTGCCGGGCTCTTGGCTGCTGCCATGATCGCTGTGGTTCCTGGTTATATCTCTCGATCTGTTGCAGGCTCATATGATAATGAAGGTACACATAAATACATGGTGTGCATAACTATGCTGTTCATAGAAAATGTCTGACAAGGATTCTTAATCAAATCTGTTGGTGCTGTCCCACTTAGGTATTGCCATCTTCTGCATGCTGTTGACGTATTACATGTGGATCAAGGCTGTGAAAACAGGCTCAGTCTACTGGTCGTCCATGTGTGCTCTGGCCTACTTCTACATGGTGAGGACACCAAAATTTTAACTCATTTAATATGCAGAGTTAGTAAGGGTAATGACAAAGTCTTTGTGTGTGTATGTAGGTTTCCTCTTGGGGTGGCTACGTGTTCCTGATCAACCTTATCCCCCTCCATGTCCTGGTGCTGATGCTCACAGGCCGATTCTCTCACCGCATATATGTAGCTTACTGCACAGTCTATTGCCTGGGCACCATCCTCTCCATGCAGATCTCTTTTGTTGGTTTCCAGGTACGTTCCCAGTTACCCTGGTTCTTGTGCCTTGGCTTGCAGATCAAATTCCTGTATTAAACATCATCAAGCCCAAAGAAATTAAAAGGAAAATCATTGTCACGTGACAGCTCACCTCTCTTTTTCTTCTCTCGTCCACTAGCCAGTGCAGTCATCAGAGCACATGGCAGCCTTCGGTATGTTTGGCCTGTGCCAGATTCATGCCTTTGTGGACTACCTGCGCAGCAAACTCAATGCCCAGCAGTTTGAGGTGTTGTTCAAGAGCGTTATATCCCTGGTTGGCTTCGTCCTGCTGTCTGTTGGAACTGTTCTCATGCTGACAGGTGAGAGGAGAAACAAGGAAAACTGTTCCTGCTTTCTCCTTTTATTTTTTTGAAAAACTGATTTTATTTTTTTATATGTTGATTCGGACTGTGTCTGATGGCATAAACTCTGGTCCCTCAGGTAAGATCTCTCCCTGGACTGGTCGTTTCTACTCCCTGCTGGACCCCTCCTATGCCAAGAACAACATCCCCATTATTGCTTCTGTCTCTGAGCATCAGCCCACCACCTGGTCCTCCTACTACTTTGACCTCCAGCTGCTCGTCTTCATGTTCCCAGGCAAGCATGCACTCAACATAAACAGTATATACAAATTTATATTATTGTATACTTGCTGGGTTTTGATTCACATCATTTTTTTCCCCCCTTACAGTTGGCCTGTACTACTGTTTTAACAACTTATCTGACGCTAGGATCTTTATCATCATGTATGGAGTGACCAGCATGTACTTCTCAGCTGTCATGGTACGTATTAAGTGGCACATGTGAAATGCTCTTTGAAATCGCTGCTCAGGGAGACATTTGTTTCTTTTATGGAATTGTGAATGGAAAAACATGCATGAAGGACTTTTTTTTATCCTGGTTGTTGCCTCCTCAGGTGCGTCTGATGTTGGTGCTGGCCCCAGTCATGTGCATCCTGTCGGGCATCGGTGTGTCCCAGGTACTAACCACCTACATGAAGAATCTGGATGTGAGCCGACCAGACAAGAAGAGCAAGAAACAGCAGGACTCCACCTACCCTATCAAGAATGAGGTAAGAGGTTAAAGAGGCGGGTTCTTACTGATTGTTTATAAGATGTATACTATCATTAGATTCACCCATTGACAGTGTTCATGTTACTATGTAGCCAAACCAAACTTTCTCAGGAGATAATAATTATATTATAATTCATTTATTCATCTAAGGTGTTAAAAGATTGCTCCATGTTGCCTTGTTGATTATTAAAATATTGTTGAGACTATAAATATGTAATTTCTCCTACTGTTCAGTTTTCAACCAATATTATAATCTGTTTTTAGATATAATATCTAAAAACAGATTATAATATCCAGCTCATTATAATAATGTCATGTGTTGTCTTACAGGAATTTCCTTTCTGTATTGTGTAATTTGGATCTTGTACAATATCCAAAATATTTAGACTGATTTGTAGTTTGGTCGTCTTTTTCTTTTACCTCTGCATTGTAAGAGACAGACGTGTAGCATTCCCTAACTTTTACAACCTGATTGACATGATTGTGTTGTGTGCTGTCCAGGTTGCCAGTGGGATGATTCTGGTCATGGCCTTTTTCCTCATCACATACACCTTCCACTCTACCTGGGTGACCAGCGAGGCCTACTCCTCTCCCTCAATTGTCCTGTCTGCCCGTGGCGGTGACGGCAGCCGCATCATCTTCGATGACTTCAGAGAGGCTTACTACTGGCTCCGCCACAACACTCCTGAGGTCGGTCATGGCCACAGAAACGAAGGACTAAATTGTGTAGTGATTTAGAAAAAGTAATGGCTAGTAGGTTAGGGTTTGCTTCCATTTAGTTACTTGAGTCTGATTTTGTGTTCCCAGGATGCCAAAGTCATGTCATGGTGGGATTATGGGTATCAGATAACTGCCATGGCCAATCGAACCATTCTAGTAGACAACAACACATGGAACAACACTCACATCTCCAGAGTTGGACAGGTGAGCTGCGCAACATTCAAGGTACTCAAGTGCTACCTGCAGTGTTGACCGACTGTTTGCTGTTTAGGCCATGGCGTCCACAGAAGAGAGGGCCTATGAGATCATGAGGGAGCTGGACGTCAGTTATGTCCTGGTCATCTTCGGAGGTCTGACGGGTTATTCCTCAGATGGTAAGTACCCAGTGTTATTAGGTCAGGTCGGTGAAACACTCACAGTCTGCCTTTTAGATACTTAAACTTTATTGATCAGCCATAATATTATCTGTATCTGTTACCATTATCACTTCATTCACCGATGCTCTTATAATTGTTGGCTGGTGATGACTGGTGGCCGTGCTGATGTCAGTTTCCTCCCAAGATGAGTTGAGTTGAGCAAACTATGCTGGGTTATAGACACTAAAGGCAACATATGGCCTTATTTAAATACTTAAAAATAGTTTTTACACTAATAATCCTTAAGTCCTCCTTGTCTCTGTGTGAGGCATGAAGTGTTCCAGTTCTACATGGATTTTCTTTCAAAATAAAATGCGTAGCAGCTATTCGATATACGATATTTAACAAATAACGGCAAATATTGTGATACACAATAATGTCTACTATTGGCCCAAGCCTAGTGCAGCCTATTATTTCCGCCACTGTGTTGATATACCTTACTGTGTATTAATGTGTATTACAAATTATTTGGTTCCTTTTTGGATGAAGCAAGTTATGATCTTATAATTCTTAAAAAAGTGACATTTCTGAAGGTTTTTGTTAATTAATCTCTGTTCATCACAGACATCAATAAGTTTTTGTGGATGGTTCGGATTGGAGGGAGCACAGACACAGGCAAACACATCAAGGAGCACGACTACTACACTCCCACTGGGGAGTTCAGAGTGGATCGCGAAGGCTCCCCTGTGCTGCTCAACTGCCTCATGTACAAGATGTGCTACTACCGCTTCGGCCAGGTCTACACAGAGGCCAGTAAGTAACAGTAACCAGGTTTTTTTTTCCTCAAAGTCTAAGATGTATAGAGAATGACACACAAATATCTGGTTTTAGCCAGCTTGTTAGACATCAGACTCTCTGTGCTGAGATCAGCTGAGCTCTTGGCTTCTAAGCTGACGGCACTGTCATCTGAAAAAATATGAAATAATGAGTAATGTGGACATTTTTATTTTGTTGTGTCCACTCATTAAGTAATTTAAAGGCCAATGTGTAAGAATTGGTGACTTCCAAAGGTGTGGTGTGCAGTCCTTTCCCAATCAGGGAAATATATAGTCCAGGGAACCACAGTATCCTTCAACATACCTGTTTCTGTTTTAAGTGCCTGCTTCAATACACATGGTTTGTCGGTTCAGATTGCTTTATGAACATGGTTGTACAACATGGCAGCCTCTCTTGCTTTAAGTGCTCTTAAATGTCTTATTTTTAGGGCTACTAAAACTATTTTTATTTTAATTCTTTAATAATTATACATTTACACAGACATAGTTAGGGGTAGCCTAAATGTTATTCACTGGACCTTTTGTTAAAGTGGGTCTCAATTCTGTGTTGTAATTCCGACTTGTATTCTCTGCAGAGCGCCCACCTGGTTATGATAGAGTGAGAAATGCTGAGATTGGGAACAAAGACTTTGAGCTGGATGTGTTGGAGGAGGCCTACACAACAGAGCACTGGCTGGTCAGGATATACAAGGTAAAACCTATTGTTTTTGGGCAAATGTGTTTGATTCAGGAAATACATGACACATGGAAGGACATTGGAATAATAGAAATAATTTAAAAATTTAAATATCTTCCATCCTAAACATGCAATTAAACACTTCACCTAACACTTCAAAAATGCTGTCTTCTGACATATCAATATGTTACATTAATACTGGAATTAATACTAAACACAACTGACAGTGATTCAATATTGGAAAGAATAGTTTAAGTCTTTGCTGGAATACATTTGAACTGACTTGTAACAGTAACAGACACTTTGTCACAAAGCATGGGTATTAGTGAGAACGTCTGCAATGGCTCGATAGACCCTTTTACTGTTTATAAATGATGACATCGGTGGTAGGCAGCATTTAGATCCGTATGCTATTAAGGAGCGGGTTGATGATGCTATAGCAAGTGTCCAAATATAGTGGCCGGACACATATACGTATTTAATAAGAGAAGCTGAGCATCTACACAAGGGAGAAACTACGTGCCTACAAGTCACTGGATGCCTACGGGTACGTTATTTGTGGTCAGGTACAGGATATCAAGGTAGACTTAGAGTTTTGTGTTTTGAGATCACAAATTCAGGCTTATCTGAGGCTTTTGGTGCCTTTCCATCATACAGTTCCAGCATGACTTGGCTCTACTCTACTCGGTTTGGTATCAGTCACGTTGTTTTCCATTACTATAGAACCTGCTAAACGTGGGCGGGGTGGTCCTAGCACAGCTGCATGAAACTGCCGTGACATTATTTTAAATCTGACACAAACTCGTGCTGGGATCTGTAAAAACATTCTGCCGTGAAAGAGACCTCTGGACTTGTTTCTAACTTCGCCCCATGTTTCACATTGCAGGTGAAAGATCTGGATAACCGAGGTCTTTCAAGAACATAAACGGTCAGATGGCAGTGAACGAGAGCCTTTTAGCGCACAGCACTGAACACCTTCCCCTGTGGTCTGCAGATGAGTGAGAAAGGAAAAAAAAGAGTACTTTTTATACTTTTTGTTTTTGGGGAAGAAAGTTGCATCAAAGAGATTTTTTTTTTTTTGTGGATGATTTTCTTTTTTTATTTTGTTATAATGAAATGTCTCATCTGGGATCAGAGGAAGCAAGTGTCTAAACATCCAGTCTGATGTCCGGAGTTTTCCATGGTGGTCAGAAGAATCCAGTGTTCATTTGAGAAGTTAAGATTTTTACAGTCTGTTCAAATAAAGTGGGAATAATCGGGAAGAAAATTGTGACTTTTTTTTCTTCTCAATCTGTAGAGTAATTTGAAACATCTTAAATTGCGGCTCTGTCATTTAAACAATTGACAGGGTGAAGGAGCAACAGTGACTTTTGTGTGTCCTGTTTGGCCGCTGTCGCAGCAGTGATAAGACACTGGTGCTTTTTCTCAGAACCAGTGCTGTGTTGTCATAATCAACATCCCTGTGTGGAAAACACAATCGATGTGCTGTTCTTTGTTATGGAAATGAAATAATGGAGTTCCTTTGTACTATAAATCAAAGAGCAATGCTCCGATGCAGATGTGTCTTTTTTTTTCTTTTTTCAATCACCATTTAACTGTGCAGTCAGTGTAATCACAACAGGTTTACAACAATCCAAGTTTTTAATATCAACTTTATTTTGAAGATTTGGTAAGAAGAACAATATTAAGTTTGACATGAGCTTCAAAATAAAAAACAAAGAACATAATCACATCTTTTCATTTTACTGTCCAATTATACTGGGCTTCATTTAGGTTGTTTTGCACCTATTTTAATCAAGCCAAGACTTAACTTAAAATAAGATTTAGTTTTAAACAGAACAGTCACTTTTAACTACCGACACAGTAGCTATCAATGTTTTTTCCACAGCCAGCAGTGTGCAGCGGTAAACTGTGACTGGGCTGTTGTAGGATCAGCTGCCGGCTCCATATTTATTTGTAGGTTTATAGCAATGTGCTCATATCTAGGTGATTCAATAACATTGGATATTATAAACTACACATGCTACCAAAATTAATATTGAGGCAATCCTTTATAAGTACTACATTCTAATAGTGCATTTGAACATTTAAGATTGGGCCTTAAATTGAGATTACATTTAAAACCCTGAGAACATTGTAAAATCTGCAGTCAAAGACTATAGAAAATCAAGGTCAACTACATTTTACTGGCAGTTTCAGAATGGGTTTTGTATTGTTGGGACATTTTTATTTCACATTACCTTTACAACTCATCTGCTGTATGAAGTCAGATTTTCTTTTTAAACCACAGGCCATTTAATATGCACCATATATAGTGGACATTAAAATAACTGACTCCAATAACACAACCATCTAAGATCAGAACCTTCTTTTATTGTAGTGCATTTGGCAATACATTTGAACATTACATTAAATAGATAAAAGTCTGTAATACATTCAAAACAGAACAGACAAGACTTGTTTTCACCCCAGAACAATAAACACATTAAATTGTTAGTATTTAAAAGAGGTGCAGATTAGTACAAACATCTAATCTTTGTGTAAAGTGTCCAAAAGCCTTCGGCTTGTATCACTGAAGCCTTTATTTAGTTATTTATTAATTTATTTACATTAACCAAGACCGATATTCAGAGCCGCTTACAGTCGTGGCTCATCCGGAAGATCTTCCAGAAGAGCCAGGTTTTTTCTGTAAATGTAGGCGTTGGGATCGTCGTCCAGCTTCACCAACTCCGCCAGCGACGACACGCACGGATCGTGATCGACCAGCATCATCGGCATCCGGGATGATATGCGGTGGATGCGTGTGGAGCGGCGCACCGGTGTCAGAAACTTCAGGTCTTTGATGTTGCTCTTTTTCCTTGATGTGCTGACTTCACCTTCAATTGTCTTCTTGACACTAAACACATTAAAAAAAAACAATTTAATTTGAAGAATAATTACTTTTGGCTGCTTAATTCCTAAAAGAATTGTGGAATAAAATGATCCAGACAAAAGATTGTCCTCACCTTTGCAGGTATGGAGTCGTTTTCACACTGTATTTTACGACTGAAGCGTCCTCCACCTCTGGTGTGGTCTCGGCCACATCATCACTGTCATTTTCTTCTTCCTCATCATCATCATCATCATCATCTTCATCATCCGACTCCACCACATTTTCATCACTTTCTTCTGTGTCACTCGCCACCTCCTCTTTTTCCTGTACTTCATTTGGTTTGTTGTCCTCCATTTCAACACCACTGCACTCATCTGGCTCCTGTACAACTTCTTAATGAGAAAGAAAAAACATGTGTGTAAACTTATAAATCAATAAGTGCAATAATCAGAAATACCAGTAAAAACTTAATACCTGAATCATCAAGTCAAACTTTGTTAGTTGTAGCCATTGAACACAACACAGCTAAACTTACCATCACT
This sequence comes from Solea solea, assembly GCF_958295425.1. Taxonomy (NCBI): domain Eukaryota; kingdom Metazoa; phylum Chordata; class Actinopteri; order Pleuronectiformes; family Soleidae; genus Solea; species Solea solea. The sequence continues at coordinate 16,073,904 of NC_081137.1, read as the reverse complement.
GCAATGAGAGGGCGTCGCCATTGCCTCCAAAGCTTCACACAAGTTCACAACAATCTGTCAAAAATGAAAACATAGAAGAGAACCCAGTGTTTACGTGTGGACAGCGATGGATTTGATGCAACTAGATAGAAGTTTACTTACATCATCCACTCCAGACACATCTCCAGAGCTTTCAAGCAGCTCTACTGCGGAGTTGATAAACACTGGTGTTGCGATGCCTGTTAACACTTCCTGTGTGTCTGCACAGTCTGCAGCCTTGCGTGCTTCCAGTCTGGGTTCTGGTTCAGGTCTGGAGTGCAAAGCAGGCAGAGTCTCGGCACGAGACTGGGATCTGAGATCAACTCCAGGCTTAGAGACTCTGGTGTTTGAAGGTGCTGCTGCCGCCATGGCTGGTCTCTTCCTTGTCTTGCCCTTAGCAGCCAGCCAATCAGCCAGTTTTGCTCTGCAGACAAAAAACGACAAACATTTTTGGACTCTTCTGATGTACAAAGTCAACGGTGAATGTCTGTGTCTGTGAAGAACATAAAATGTTACCTTCGTTCCTCATCAGTCTCCATGTTTAATCTGTAGTGACTGAGGGAGCTTGTGACAGGAGGCTTGCTGACCTTTTTGTCTGTCACTGGAACCTTTGGCTTCATGGTCAAAGTCCCACTTCCCTTGGTGGCAGCCACAGTACGGTTTCTGGAGCTGATACTGGTTAGTGTTGCAGGCACAGTCCTAGCAGTAAGACAAGCAGAGTGGAATACGGCAGGAGGGCGACTGGCGACAGCAGGCTTGGCTACCTGCGGTGGTCTACTGGAGGCAGACCTAAACGCTGAGGGTGCAGGTCTTCTTGTGCCACATTGAGGCAGGTCAACAGATTTGGACCTTTGTTTGGAAACATTTCCATCTCTCTGATTTTCTGTTTTGGGATCTGCCCTGTCCAAACTGGTGCTTGACTTCCAAATAGATCCTATTTTAGACTGGACAATCTTGCCTTTGTACATGCCAGGGGCCGACTTGGATGACGGCACAGCGGCTGGTGGCTTTGGAGCTTCTGCAACCATCTTCTTGTGTTTGGTAGCCTGTTTTGCGATAAAGGCCTGACTATGTGTCCGTTGTGCGGTGGCAGAAACTCCTTTATCAATTTTCTGGGCAGTTTTTACCTTTTTTGGAGGCTCACTGGACATGGACCGTATGCCGGTCTCTTTGACCTTGGCTTTAAGAGGACCATTCTTTGCCTCTGTGTCTTTATTTTTGCTTTTCAGATGGAATGGAGCAACAGATGTTTTATCTCTTCCATATGCAGGCTGGGCATTCTCCTTGTTTAAACAAGCACATCATATAGAGAGGCTTTAGTGTGAATATTTGTTTATTAAATTCAAATGTATAGTAATATTCACTTCATTACACTTACTTTATTGTCGCGATTTCGTTTTAAAACTGCGACGTTGTCCATTGTGTCGCGTCAAAACCCACTTAACCAAGTTGAGTTTTCTGGAAGAAGCACAAAATAACGACAAATATGAGGAAACTGTGTCATGATCATTTATCGCGTTACAGTTATAGTTGCAACCTAGTCAAATCTTATTACTACTTTTGTTTTCTATCTTCAACTTTCATATTAACCAGATTTAAAAAGTTCACAGGGGGGAAAAATAAACATGTGTTCATTCACGTTAGCTATTATAGACGATAAACTGAAAAACAGGTCCGTTAATGGCGGTTTGACAAACCCAAGTGTTACATAACATTTACAGTTACATTTATTTCTTACTTAGAATTAAAGTACAAACTGTTGACTTACCGACTGGAGTAATTTATGACAACACAGACAGAAAACCCCTCAGCACCGCAGCTCCGGAGCGAAACAAGCCTCTCCTCTGTGTCTGCGGAAAACTGCATTCAATTTGACTTGGCGCTGTTGAGCTCCAATTGGTTGAAATAGTCTCGCGAGAGACCAGAAATGGCCAATAGAGTGTCTTCATATGGACAGCGAGACTTGGAGAACACCAGCTCTCTTATTGTGTTCCCGGGAAATATTCATTTTTTTCTGTTAGAAACGTTTGAAACCTTATGAATTCCTCTAATACTGGTCCTCCTCCCCAGAGGAGCTACGCCCAAAACATTCACAGCTACACATAGACACAGCTGATGTTCATCAAACTCTACAAGCTTTTGAAACAAATATTATTCATATGAAATAATACTAATATATGAAACACACACACACACATATATATATATATATAACTAACTGTAACATCACAAGAAAATATGACATTACATATGTAATATTTTGAGCGCACAGTCAATGTTTGTGTAGCTTTTCTCTCACATACAGTAGGTATATAGATAAATAGACATAGATAAAATCTCTAAATAGAGCTTTACTCCCTTATTGAACGGTATAAAATGAGGGTTTGACTTTCAACACTGTACATTTATTAATATAAGACATACAATGAGGTTACATAAAAGAAAATTAATTAATTTGTGAAGCCAAACAATACATCCATCAATCACATTGCAAAATCTATTATTATTATATTCTTATTCTTGTTGTTGTTGTTGTTGTTCCAGCTGCTACTACAAATTCCGTATTATGTTTTATACAGTCTATGTGACCTGGATTCTGGAATAAGTCAGGACATGTTTCAAGGATTTGAAGAAACCGCTAAGGATTATGGGAACAAATCGAAGCGCGCGCTTCCTTGAGTTGCACGTTATGTTAAGTGTGTGGTTACACATTGGCTGTTGAGCGCAACGCGTTTTTCAAAAATGACCAAGCAAACCCGTTTGCTTTCAAAATAAAAATAAAAATGACTGTTTTATACTATCCCTTAAACTAAGCGCTACAATTTTTTTTCACTCTCAGGTGTACATAAATATTTTAGGGAAAAAAAGAAGTGACAGGTCACAGGAATCCTGCATTGGTTTTAATGGACAGGATGTGTGATTATGCTATCGACCTAATAACTTAATATTTATTGAAAGGGAACGGGGTGTTGTTAGAATGTCTATTGATAAATGTGATATACTTTAAAAAAGTTTTCATATTCCACATTCTACAATTTTCAATGAAACACGTTTTTTTAATTGACTTTTTTTTATTTTGAAATCCAGAAGCGGAAGTCATATTCTTGTGGCAAGTAACTTGGTAGCTATAAGCTAACGTTAGCACTTTGACACTCTGAGAACAAAGGTGTATGATACAAACTTACGATGCAGAATCACTGTGCTGCACCGAAATGTACGAGTGGCAAGTCCGACCATCAGCCACTCTTCAGGTTTCCTCGTGACGCAGAAAGGTAACTAATGTTAACGCAATGCTAAAACAGGTAGCTAGACTGGTAGCAACACACTCGGAGTGGTTCATATTGTAGAGAGCAAAGCATGCATGTGAAAACAAGGCTACATTTCATTTAAGTATCATATTTGGTTCATTAGAATTGTCATAAGCAATCTACACATTTATTCAAGATGTTGCACGTCCATTTAAGGCTGGTTATTCAAAGGTTTGACAGCTTCGCGGGGGTGTTTTAAAAAATGTACACACCAGGGCTGAAAGATTTATGGAAAACTATATGATCTGACGTGACATCTGAAGTGTTTGATTGTGTTGAAATGATAGTAGTACATTATTATCAAATGCATTATTTAAATGTGACCTATAAAAATACAAGTTTTTTCTAATATTTATGTATTACATTTTAAGACATAAATTCCCTGCCAATGGAATAGACATGTTATAAATTGCAGACATACATACACACATTTAATGAGCACACACTGGATGCATCTCATGCAATGGGTAGTGCAGCCTCGGTGAACCTTAAAACTGAAATCTCTTGTGCCTTTTGACCTTTTTGAACTTGATTTGAACACCTGTTTCAGGTCCAAGACGTGGGCTGAGAAATGTCAGAGGAAAGACCTCATAGACAAATCGCCGGAGCAGCTGCACAGATACTACAGACTGTGTGGAAAACATTTTGACTCGTCTCTGATTGATAGTGTGAGTTACGCTTGTTAAGTTGATTATGTTGATGTTGGACCAAATGTTCATGAATAATTTGATTTAATAAATCATTTTCATACTTACTATAATTATTTAATCAAATTATTGAATAAACATTATAATAATGCTTGGATTTATGCTCGATTCAGTCCGTGTACAGTATATGTTCTGTTTGAATAATTTTTTGGGGGGCTGGACTGTTTTCAGGATGCTCAGAATAAAGTGTTAAAGGATAATGCCATACCAACTGTCTTTGATATGCCAAGCCAACCTCAAACTGGTCAGATGAAGCGCACCAAAGAGCAGGTGGGTGAAATAGTTTTGAACGTGAAAAATGATTTGCACAATTTGATTTAACCATACCTTTAATTTTTATCTTGTGTCTCTTTATTTTTATAGACCAACAATGATGAAATGGAGAGCAAGGAAAGAAAAAGTAAGTTGAAATATTACCACACATTAATGGTGTTTTCCCACTATACATTCTTAGTACCTGCTCTGGCAAGGTTCCAAGTGAGCTTAGCTGATACCAAAATGTGACGTCAACAGACTTCCGGCCAGTGATTGGCAGAGCGCGTAATCACTGGAAGAGCCACCAATCAATGGAGAACTGTAGATCAGTTTAAAAGACGTTAAAATCCCGAAAACCTGCCTTAATCTCCAACATTTAGCAAGGACATTTCTAAAATCTCAATATTTACAAGAAGAGTCTGATGTATTTCGCACCAGCACTGCCAAAAGCCGAAAATCGGAAGTCGCATCACAACCCGTTCAGCCGTATTTTAAATCTGTGTCAGATGGGGTCTGCGCTTCATTCATGCAGGAAATACTGGACTAATCTTTTTACTAAACTTGTAATGATTCAGTAAGCCAAAAACTACTGCTTTGCTCGTCACTAGTTTGTGTGTTTGTGTCACGTCTAAGACAAATGTCACGGAATTTTTGTGCAGCTGTGCTATGGCGACTCGGTCTACGCTGAGGCTGTACTATAGTAATAGAAAATGACCCAAACCGTGTAGAGTTGTGCCATGGTACAACTGTATAGTGGAAATGCACCATTATTATTTGTATAATTTGTTATTATTTATTTGTAACATGATGAATGCTTGAACTGGTTCCTGTCCTGCAACTGTTTTTCTTGTAGAAGTGAAGAAATCTCAAGCAGACGCCGATAAGGAAGATGTCCCAACTGTTTCAGAGGAAGAGAATAACAGAGAGTATCTCAAGTCATTATTTGAAGTTCTTGTTCTGTTGGGAGAGCAAAGCATTCCTCCTTCAGGGCCTGGTGATGTAAAACAGGATGGTCTTAAGTCAAGCAACTTTCAGGCATTGTTAGAATATCGCATGACGTGTGGGGATGATGTCCTCAAGAAGAGGTACGAGGAGAATACGGAGTGCTGCTCTCCAGCTCAGCTGAATCAGGTGATTGAGGTGTGTGAGAAATGGATCCGCAGCAAGCTGGTGGAAGAAGTTAAGCAACACGGCTGTTTCTCATTAATCACTGATGATTTGGTGAAGATCTCAGGAGACTGGTACCTGCCTGTGTTTGTCCGGTTTATGGACCAGTCTAACCGCCAGTGGGAGAGGTTTTTTGGATTCCTGAGCTTTGAAGGTGATGGAGATACCCTGGCAGAGACACTTGTGTCTGAAATGACTGACAAATGGGGCCTGGATATGGAACAGTGCAGAGGCCAAGCCCATTCCTACACTGGGATACATTTTAGAAAGATAAAAGCATTTTCGGCCAAAGTGATTGAGAAGTATCCAATGGCAGTACTAACACTGAGATCCACTAGTTTACTGAACATGTCACTTGCCGATGGTATGCCTTTGTCAGGGGTTCAGCTTGTCATGTCCACCTTGAAGAAGATAGAGTCGTTCTTCAGTCAGTCCCAATTACTGCAACTGGAGTTGGAAAACACCATTTCAATGTTATACCAGGACAAAGAGGACAGAGCCAATGAACTGAAGGAGATCTGTCGTACCAGCTGGACCAGACAACATGATGCATTTGAGGTGGCCGTGGACATCCTAGAGGCACTGCTGCTCTGTGTGGAAAGTGTGCATGATAATGAAGAGATAAAGTGGAGCGATCTAGTCGCACATGATGCCTTAGAGATTTCAAAAGCACTGACCGATTTTGAGTTTGTCATGGCATTGGTCGTGCTCAAAAACACAATGACACTTACTCTGGCATTTGGGAAGAATATGCAAGGGAAAGAATCAGATGTCCATTTCGCTGCAACCAGTTTAAATGCTGTACTGCACTCACTGAAGGAAGTGTCAGACAACATCGATGTATATCATGAGTTCTGGAATGACGAGGCAGTTAATCTAGCCACTGCCATGGACATCCCAGTAAAGCTTCCTCGGTCACACTTGAGAAAGCATCCATCAGACTTTGGAACCACCCAACCAGATAGTTACTACAAGAATCACCTGTCTGTTCCTATGGTGAACCACATCATCCAAGAAGTTAATGAGCTCTTCAGTGAGGACCACCTGAAGTTCCTGAGAGGTCTGTCACTAGTCCCTGCCCTCATCGAGCAACAGAAGTCTAGTGAACCTGAAGAGGAGAGCATACAGGTGTTTAAAAATTACATCCCAAATGCAGCAACCCTATCTGCTGAGCTCCACTGTTGGTGGGTTAAATGGAGCAAAAAGGTCAAAGGTGAAACAATACCTTCCAATCTCCATGAAACACTGCAGCTGGCAGACGTGAAGTTCTTTCCAAACATGCTTGCTGTCCTGAGATTAATCGGTATTCTGCCAACCTTGGCTCTGGAGGACAGCCGCAATGTAGCCTATAAGCGCTTCAAAATGTATATGGAGAACACCCCTGACCAATTCAAATCAAAAAGTCTTGCACTTTTAAACATGAACTATGATGTTGAGTTTGATCTGGATTCAATGGTTGAGAGCTATATGAAAACATACCCTGACAGAGAAGAAAATCAGGTGTGATATTGTACTTTCTGGATAGATAATCCGTATCTTGGCTCATAATGTACAGATTGTGTATGTCTGTCTTTGTCTTTTGCCCTTATGTTAATTTTCTTTAATAAAATGTAGAATCTAAATGAATAAAGGGGACAACTGGACCAAAAAACATTTATTTTGTCTCCATTGGTTCTAAAGGAATTGTGTTATAGACTGGGTTTAGAGTTATGTACATTTTCAAAGTATGTGTGCGTCACCTAATGGTATTTAATAAAGTGGGTAAGGGGGAACAGATCAACCATAAATCTCTCCTTTACATGAAAATAAATAAAATACATTCTTTGGTTGAATAACTTCATACATTTGTACTTCATGGATTTCATGATTTAAATTGACCCTGTTCTAAAATAATCAAAGCTAGTGCTAATGTAAAGCAGCATGACACTGAAATTCTCCTGTAAATAAATAGCCCTGAATTTTTCACCACTGCCCTGCGTCTCACCATCCATCTTCCTCTTTGGCAGCTGCATCTGTGAATGCAGTGTGAGCCCTGTTGGTAAACAGCTGAGTCACAAGCTGCTCTGAAGGTCAGATTTCCAGTGTGGTGCTTTGTTTTGATTAAATCTGATGCGATCGAAGACTCACATCACTTGATCCATGTACAATGTTTGCATTACAATGAACTGCCTGAATAAAAAAAAGATATTTGAGCCAGTCTGTCTGTTCTAATCCATATACAGTATACTCCTCAGCTGGTACAGGCACACTTTCACAATAAATAAATTATGCCACAATGTATTACTTCCTGCAAGGGGATTATGTCTTTGGTTGTCTGAGCAGCATAAATAATAATTATAATTCAAAAAATACCAACTAAAGTTATAAAATAACTAACACTATTAACCCTTATAAATTGTTTAACTTCTAAAAATGTCACTGTCACTTCACACAGCTAATAGTGCCTCATAAAGGTTTATGTTACTGTGTAGTGTGGTCAATATTATAATAGTATACCAGTTTTCTTTACAAATAAAAGCTTGAAAGAAGTTTTACACAACCAAAAATATCTTGTACTTGAAAATGTTGATAGGAATTATACTTTTGAATGTATCTTAACTGAAATTGTAAGTTGTTTTGTCTAAAGCAAGATGTAATAACAGTCTGTATTACGCAGTACCCTTTGCATTTTCGCCCCTGCTCTTACAAATGTCGGTGCACGCTCCTGGTCATAGCTTTGTTCTGTAGTTACTACAGGTTAACTCTTGTGGTCAGGCCTGGCGGAGCCACTCTGCCCTCTGCTGGCTCACATGTGGCACTGTTTGCTGTAGTTCCTGGTTCAGGGCATAACACGCTTTCGGAGACTCCTGCCTCACCACGCAATATCAACTTTTCCAAGCATGGAATTACAAGGTTCTTAGTTTTCCAAAGAGACATTAAGCGAACATAACACCGAAACCCAACTGTGCCGGGTGCAGGTTGTGCCCGCGGCATGAGTCCGTAGACTCTCCTGCAGGTTTGCTCACTGTAGGCTAGCCAGCTTGCAACCGCCTGCTAAGCTAGCTAACTTACTAGCTTGCTATTGCAGTTCAAAATGACTGACTGCTGCGCCGCGGCGAGCTGTGATTACCAGCCAGGGGAATCGACCACTGCCCTCTTCAGCTTCCCCGTAGATCCAGATCGGTAAGAGCTGTGCTTATTTCAGCGAGATTCCTATTATATATAATAAGCCGCGAGCATGCACAATGAATGTGTTGGCTACCCACCGTTAGCATTGCCGTTAGCTTAGCAGCATGTTGGCTAACAGTGACACAACTCTGTGGAAAATGGCGCAGACTAGTTACTCTTGAAAGAAAGAAAATGTATGAAATTCACTCCGTTCATTCATTTCACATGTGTGAATGGTCGCGGAAAGTGTTATTTTCTCCACCGATATATGTTTGTGTTTAGTGGTTACGCAGACGTCTGGAAACCTTAGTTAAAAACTTTTTTGTGCTGTTATTTAAATCGCCATCGGTACACGACACCAATCGCCTCAGTGGTGTAACATTAGAAGAGCAGGCTTCAGCTTAGGAAAACGAATTATTGATCATTATAATTTGTTCTGATTGCACTTACAAAACAATAACCCAAAAACAGTCACGTTGTAGTGTATCTCACAGTCAATCTAATATTTATGTCGTTTTAACTGGTGATGTACGTAGGGATAAATAAACATTAACGCCTTCCTCAATCTCGTCGCTGCCTTGTAACTAACGCGAGAACACGGTATATATATATTCACAGTTATACTAGCTGTGTCGTTTAATTTAATATATTCATCGAGTCCACTTAATGTAAAGATGCACAGTTGAATGTCACCTGCAGCTCAGCAGCCTGACTCACAGCGCTGTCTCCACAGGAAATAAAACCTCTGAGTCAGAGGAAAGACTATCTACTGAATACATCACTAACTCTGTAACTGAATTTTCTGTTCTGTTTCTTTTTCTTTATGTGCTCCATTTTAAAATAGCAAATGCTTTATATTGTCTTAATAATAAGTTTTTATATGGTCCCAGTAAATCCACCTCTATTCTCCACATGGATTATTAAAATAAGTTGAGTGACAGCGAGGGAGTGTAGACAGAAATAAAAGCAGACGAGTGTTGTAAAGGGTGAAGATGTTAGCCATCATTCATCTGCAATTTTGTCCATTATGTAGTGTTTAAAAATACAGCTAACCAAAGACGATCCGCCAAATCCATGTAACGGTAGTTGACAAAACTTCTACAACATGCAATGAAAGCGTCTCTCATTTAATGTGTCATTATAAGCTTTTATTTGTCCTTCCTTCCTTAAATTGTTTGTGTGTAAGGTTCATCCACACTCTTGGCCTCTAGGTGGCACACTTAATCAGTTGGTGATGTTTTCACAATTATTTACAAAATGAGTTTGCACATGATCAAAATAAATGTTTGATTTTGTTATCCGTTTTTGTCTTAATTTATCTTTTGTCTTACTTCCACGTAATTTTAATGACATAAGTGACTTGGCTTCAGTTTGACATAAACACTAATAAATCCAGTTTGGTGGAAAAGCTTGAAATCAAACTCCATTCACATTTGGAATTTTAGGTCCTGCATTGATTCATTCTCAGTACTTCCAGTCTCCTGGAGGCTCTACAGACTTAATAAAACACTATTTGTGAATAAACTTAAATCATTTTTGGTCATGGTTCAGTCCATGCATAGAATTAGGAAATCATTTATTAAAGTGGGCATGTTTATACTATATAAATAAAACATTTTCAGTGCATCCAAACAAAAGTGGGCTTAAATACAACCAAGGGCTGCAACGACAAATTGATTAAATGTTAACCAGTTACTAAATGAATTGCCATCTATTTTGATATTTGATTTGAGTGTTTGTTTTGGTTCTTAAAAATTTCAGCTTCATTAAGTGAACATGTTCTGGTTCCTTTGCTTCATATAACAAAGACATTTTTAAAATTGAGTAATTATGGTTTGTGGAAAAACCAAAACATTTGAGATTGTCATCATTTCGAAGTTTGGGAAACACCGTCAACATTTTCTGACAATTTATGGACCAAACAACAAATTGATTAATCAGGGGGAAAAAACTCATAGGTGAATCCCTCATGAAAATAACCTATGATTTATTTCTATGGATAAATAAAAGTCCACAAGTCTTTATTAATTTGCTACAAGGGCTGAAATAATTATTATTTTCATAATCTAATCATCTGTCTTTTAATTTCTCGATTAATTGAGTACTTGTTTAAAATATTGTAAAATGTCGATGGGTGTTTCCCAAACCTCGACATGATGTTCTTGAATATCATGTTTTGGCCACAAATCAAAATTAATCAGTTTTAATGATTTCTTTGTTATATGAAGCAAAAAAACCAGAAAATATTCTCATTTAAGAAGCCGAAATATCTGAAAGCTTTTTTTAAATTATTGTTTAAAATAATTATTGCAACCCAAATTGCTACCAAATGTAAGACATATGCCTTTAGTGGTTTAGTAATGATTACTAAAAAGCTTTAGTAATCAGTAATCTAGTAACAAATACATTTATTTGTTAATTTTATTTTGGGAAAGAGAATTATTAAATACTGTGTCCACATTTGTAACAGATGCTCATCGATTTAATCTTTGTGTATTCATTCACTGTGTTTTTCAGCTGCAAACAATGGCTGGTCAACTGTCATCGTGAAGATTTGTCATCAGAACCTCTTGAACAGTTGCACACGCTGTACAAACTTTGTGCAAAGCATTTTGAGCCCTCTTTGATCTCCGAACAGGTAAGAAGAATATATTTCCCTTCCCATGTATGTTGAAGAAGACGGATAAACCCTTTTTACCATTATTTTGTTAGTGACTTTTTACGTCAGCATCACCTAATTAATTTGCTGCAAATGTTTGAAATCTTAAATAAGGAAAAAGACTTGTTGTGACTATAAACCAGTCGACTGTCAAAAAGGACGATGCACAGTGTGTGTGTAAAAAGTAAACAAGCCTAGAAACTATCTGAATCAATTGTAAGCTAATGTACACCTCATAAAGACATTTGTGTCACATAAATATTTACACAATAAATCAGTAAGTATAAGCATAACGCATAATAATAATATTTGAAACTAGAAAATACATATTTTTATAGCCTTTCATACAGTTTAGGTAGGTTTCTCTTGTGAAGTTTAAGACACTGTAGATTACAGTTATACAATAACTGCCTTTTTGTTTTTCAGAGTGCCTCCGGTTCTGTCTTAAGTGATGATGCTGTTCCAACAATATTTGGCTCTGTGACACCTGAGAATAATCAACCTGCCTGCAACAGGAAAAGAAATAGAGATCCTGTAAGTGTTCGGTGTTTAACATAACAGCATTTTTTTTATCACTCATGAAAAGTGTAGACTTATGAGTTTCATTTTCATCCTTTTAGGCGGAAGAGGAGCCCACGTCTGTTAAGAAGACAAAAGGTAAAGTTACTGCATAACGTTTCTTACTAAGCCCTGGATGCATAAAAAATCTGAGCAGATAAAGTCTCTGGTGAAATGTGCTCGCCCTTGTTGTGAATGTTAATTCACTGATTGAGTTTGCCACCTTTACTACCCCTTTCAATACATGTTTTGTCTTTCCTACCAGAAAACACAGAAGCAACAGACGTGACAGAGGAGACAAAAGAATTTCCCGGTGAAAACAGTGAAACGCCTGAACTACAAAATGAAACTAATGAGGATGTGGCCATCTCCAGAGCAAAAGACACTCTGATAGTCTATTTTAAAGAAATTCTGGCACTGACGGGATTCAGCATCAACGACGCAAACACCAACACTGATGAACCAATTGGAGGTGCTCGGGGTCAGCAAGGTCTCAACCCTATCTGTGTGGAGAAAATTGACAAGCAAGAAATCCTGCAGTTCAGTGAAGACCTCATGCGGGAGGAGATCCAGAACAGCCTCACACAGGCACGATTCTTCTCCATTCTGCTTCAGGATGTGACGAGCATAGAGGGAAATGAGCAAATCCCAGTTTTCATCAGGTCGGTCACTGTCGCTGGGTTCCCACAGAAACACCTAATTGGGTTCCTGCCATGTGACCTGGATGCAGAGAGTCTATTTTACATGCTTCTTTCTGAGTTGAGAAACAAGTGGGGGCTGAGGATGGAGAACTGCAGAGGAATCACGTATCTGGTTACAGGCAGTATATGTCAGAAAATGCGCGACCTTACCTGTAAGATTCTTCAGGAGTTTCCACAAGTGGTTCTCTCACCAAGTGACCCATATGCCTTCAACATATGGATTATTCGCTGTATGCCTATGCCCTCCATCCAGAAGACTGCAGATACTGTAGAGGAAGTGGCCTCATTACTCAGGAGAACACCAGAGCTGTCCAAAAGATTGGAAGGAAAGATCCAGGCGACCTATGGGCATATAAAAGGGGAGGTGTACAGGATCACAACAGCTATCAGTGGGAACTGGGAACATAGCACTGATGCCTACCAGACTATGTTAGATATTCTGGAGCCATTCCTGAACTGCATCAATGAGATGATTTCGAAGGTAGATGAAGAGGCTGCTGAGCAGATGGCCAAGCTCAAGCCCGTTTTGAAGAATTTCAATTTCATTATCACACTTGTTGTTCTGAAGAACACTCTCTGCTGTGTGAGCATACTCAACTCAAGTCTCAGGGGAATCATTAGCATCAGCAGTACCTTGCAGTACACCATTTCCAATGCCTTAAAGCTGGTAAACAAATACCAACAGGAGCTTGCAATATTCCACAGGAAATGGGTTTCGGATGCAGTTGGCCGAGCCAAGAAGCTGGGAGTGGAAGTCACTAAACCAGAGATGGACCAAGGAGACACAAGTGAAACACCACTGGAGGACTTTTACAGGGAAACCCTGAGTCGACCTATCTTGCAGTATCTTGTTGCAGAAGTGAAGAGGGTGTTCAGCGTTGAGATGGTGAGGATTCTACGATGGCTCTCGCTAGTTCCGTCTTATATGGCGGACCACAATTTCAGCATTCGCAGAGATAAAGTAGCAGATGCCAACTTGAACAACCTTGCCAGGCCTGACACATTCTATGAAGAGCTGGGTTGCTGGGAAGTGAAATGGAGGCACGCAAGCAAGCGCAGAATCCTACCTACAACAGTGTTTGCTACACTCAAGATTCCTGATATTGGGTTTTACCCAAATGTGCAAAGCTTGCTGCGGGTGTTGGGTACAGTTCCATGTGTAAACGCCGAAGCAGATGTGTATGGTCAATACCATATGGTACTGGAACGGTGCCACTCCTACCTAAAGGCCACACCAGGGGACCAAAGGAAGAGCAGCATGGCATATATCTATGTTAACCAAGATGTGCACTTCAGTGTCGAACAAATGGTGGATTCTTATGTCCAAAAGCATCCAGACATCCTGCAGGTGCTGCAAATGGTGTGTACACTTTCATAAGCTCCATTCTTCTATTTCATGGTAGTAATGTCAGTATATTTGTTTGTCTTTGAGTCTAAACCAGTCTGTCTGTGTGTTTATAGGACGATGTCACAACAGAGAAACTTCCCAAAGGCAAGTCAATTTAATACTTTAATACCAGTTTGTATTATGAACTAAAACATGAAAATATTTGTTTTCCTTTTTACTACAGTTTTGCATTCACACATTAGTGAGGCTATGCACAGCCCCTTTTCTTTCACATTTAATCAATACAATAGATAATGGCTTGTTTTGCACTGTTGTTGCATTTTAGATCCATGTACAGTGTTCTTGCTTTCCTCATGCTTGCTCCTCTGTGTGCTATTATACTGTTGCATGCTTGTGCTATCAAAAAATGCTGCAAGAGTATTTTAATAATCACTTGTTCTGTTGATTGTTTTCCTGATTAGATCCATCAGTGGTTCTCAAATCTCAAAATGATGTTTTTCAAATGTTAATTAATTATGAAATTATATTATTGAATGATTTCTTTGTTATATGAGGCAAGTAAACCAGGAAATATTCACATTTTAGAAGCTAAAAAAAATGAACAAAGATATTGATTATCAAAATAGTTGGTAGAGTTATTGATTAGTAATTTGATTGATGAATTAATTGTTGCTGCCCTACTCAGATGGTTTCCCGCAGTTCCTCCCAGATCCTCTCTTTCATACTCTAGTTTTTGTACTTGTCACTTAAGCTCTGTTGTGCATGAGTGAACTTTCTCTGTGTCCTTCCGTGTCTCTCTGTTACTGCCATAATTCATTATATGGGAAACGCAATTTTTAGTGTATACACTCTTGATTTTTTTTTATTGCTGTCTGCCCCACTAATAAGATTAAGTTATCTCTATTTACATAATTATTCCCACTTGTCATTTTAGTGGCAGCCCGTGGAAACCATGCTGAAAAGGACACAGAAGAGGAATTACAAATCTTAAACCTTGAGATGGATGCTGAAAGGCTTGTGGAGATGAAGTGTGCAGAGACTGATAGAGAATCTCTTAAGGCTGCTTTGCAGTCTGCAGTGACGGCTGCATACAGCAGTCACAGCAGGGTACATAATGACACTTCTCAGGATGGAGAGGTCGAGTATGTGACCAAGTCTGAAATGAAAGAAGTTCTTTCTGTGTGTGAGAATGCAGTCAGGGAGGGAATCCTCACAGAAGTGGGGACTTCATTCTTTTCCTTGTTCATTGATCGTGTTGTGAAACTTGGGGAAAAGGACTATCTCCCACTTTTCCTTAGATTTGTGGACAGTTTTGATGTCATGCGGTTGGAGTTGATGGGATTCCTTGAAGCAGATCTTGATTGTGATACCATGGTTCAGCGCCTCTTGGAAGTGTTTACAGTTGAGTGGCATCTTGATTTGAGTAACTGTAGAGGTCAAGCATACCTAGGCTCTGGCGATGTCTCCTACAAGCTGAAAGCCTTTGCCTGCAAAGTGCAGGAGAAATATCCTCTTGCTATAAGCACACACTGCTCTTCCTACTCATTCAACACATGGTGGTCAAAATCCATCCCAGTACCTGCTGTTAAAAGAGCTCTGGATACATTTGAAGAGGTTTTGATGTTTTTTGGTAGCAGTGCTACTTTAGAGAAACAGCTCGACCATGTAGTAGCCTTTGGTCTCAGAGAAAGCTATGAAAAGGCCCAAGAGTTACAAGGGAAGTTCTGTACCGTCTGGCAAGAGAAGCATGATTCGTATGAAGTGTTTGTGCAGATACTGGAGCCCTTAGTTGAATGTCTCGAGAAGATCAAAATCAACCCACAGAGATGGAAATCCTTTGTATCTGAGCAAGCTGGGGCCCTTCTCGGCAAGTTAATGGAATTTGATTTCATCATTGCCATGGTGGTCTTAAAGAATACATCCTCTTTTACCAGAGAGCTGAGTGCAGGTCTCCAGAAGGACCACTTTAGCGCCGCATCTCAGCTTTGCCAAATCAGTGGTATTATGGCATCGATGAACAGAGTAAAGACAAATATGAAAGTGTTTCACCAGAACTGGTTTGACGAGGCATGTGCGGTGGCACAGAGTCTAAGAGTGCAGATTGAAGTGCCTGAAAACTCTTTGTCAAAGGATGGCATGGCAAAGCCAATAGGGTTTTACAAAGATGGCCTAAGTGTGCCCCTGGTCGATAACCTAATCAATGCAGTGAAGGACCATTTTTCAGAGGACCACATAGAAGCTCTGAACTTCCTCTCCCTGGTCCCATGCTCAGTCACTGTCAGTTACATGTTTGAGAGATTGAAATCAAAGCCACCTCTCTACAGCAGTGATCTTCCCGACGCTGAAAACTTCTTCACTGAGCTGTGCTGTTGGAGAGTAACCTGGAAGACCAAAGTGGCGTCCGTAACAATCCCAGGCTCCATATTTCACACGTTACGCCTGCCACTCATGCAGTACTTTGGGAACATCAATGCGCTGCTGAGGATTATGTCTGTGCTACCCAGCACGGCACTGGAAGACTGTGGTGTAGTAATGCGCCACAAAAAGTTCCAAGAGTACGTGAGAAATACAAATGCTAAAGACAGGTCCACGTGCTTGGCTATGCTGCAGGTGAGCACAGACTTCAGCAGAGACCTGGACCGAATGGTGACCCAGTGTTTGAAGGTTACCCCACAAGCCTTGGAGGGTATCTGTCTGGTGCGCATTCATTTTCATTTAGTTTAAAATTTGTTCATTCTTAATTTATTCTTTATTATTTATTAATTAATATATTTTTTTATTTACCTGTATCTCCCCAACAGGACAAGGAATCCAAAAGTTTCAACAGGAACGCTGAAAATAATATGGAAGGTGACTATATTAGATTACAAATTTTCACAAAGGTGAAAATGACATTCAACTAAATGTTATTTATTGAGTGTTTGCAATAACAACAGTTGTGTTATTTCTCCCTATTCTAGTTGACCCTGTCAAGGAGGAAGCTGAGCCCAAACTCGAGCAATGTCCTGACAAGATTGAGGACCAGGAAATGAAACCAGCAGATGAAAATGGGCACGCAGGAGATAATCGTCAAAGTTTGGCCACAGTGTTCAGAATGGCTGCACTACTGGGGAAAAAGAATAGCAGTCTCTCTGATCTTTCAGAAGAGGATAGAGAGCTTTTCACCCAGGAGCTCACCATGTGCCACTGGTTTGGAAGAGAGAATAAATGCATACCCTCGATAGGTGATGGTGAAATGGTGAATTTACTCATAAATGCAATCAGAGATGCCATACTCAAGGAAATACAGGAATCTCCCTTCTTCTCACTCATCACAGACAAACCAGTTAAAATTGCTGACAAGACACATCTACCTGTTTTTATCAGGTATGTTGGAGAATCTGCCCCAAAAGTTGAGCTCATGGGTTTCTTACCGTTTGACGAAAACTGTCATGTCGACACACAAGCAAATAACCTCGCAAAGATTCTTACTGAAGACTGGGGCTTGCCAATGTCTCAGTGTCGTGCACAAGCATTCATGCACTTGGGCTCAGGTTACCAAAGTCTAAAGAAGATGTCTTTGGATTTTCTGAAGAGTTATCCACTCTCTGTTGTAACGCCAAGTGAGTCTTGTGGCCTTGCCCATTGGCTGGCAGGAAGTGTGCCTTGCCCTTCAGTAGCTAAAATGTTGGATATCACAGAAGACTTGCTGCTGTTCTTTGACGAATCTCCTTGTCTAGAGGGTCAGATGGCGCAGGCCGTTGATGGGCTTTTAAATATGCCAAGAGAGGCCCTGGAGGAAATCCCAGAAACATGTTGCTCAAGGTGGAGAAAGAGAGAGGATTTCTTCGACATACTTGCTGACACGTTGGAGGGTATTCTCAGCTGTCTAGATGCTGTTAGCTCAAGTACCACAGGAGCCAAGTCGATGCATGCTCAAGTTCTCACTACTGCTCTAAGAAATGTGGATTTCATCGTCACCCTTGTGATTCTGAAGAATGCCTGTGCTCCTCTGCGTAACTGTAGCACTGTCTTCCGCTGTGGAAACCCTGCTGATATTCTCTGTGAAGTGGAAAAAATCCCTTCAATCATTGAGACTCTTAACAAAATGTTAGAAAACGTGAGCAGTGTGCACTCCACTTGGTTTGAGCAGGCCTTCCAGCTAGCAAACAAGGTAGCTCCCGAACAAGTGTGCTTTTCAGAGGAGGCCAACAGCTATGAATCTCCCGAGGTCTACTACAGAGAAAACCTGAGTGTTCCTCTCCTCAGAAGTCTCGTTGATGAGATGAAGTACAGCTTCTCGGACAGCCACTTAAAGGCCCTGTCAGTCCTGTCATTGCTGCCCTCCTGCAACCCACAGCCAATTCTGTCGGAGACCACAGACAAGCCATTCAGCCTCTACCTTACGGACCTTCCTGAGCCCGAAGCAGCTGAGCAGGAAATCAATGTCTGGGCTGCTGTGTGGAGAGAAAAAGATCAGGATGCTTCTCCTCCAACATCCATCGCTGAAACATTAGCTCACCCCGAGTCAAAGAGCCATCCAACTGTCACATTACTGCTCAGGCTAGTCGCTGTTCTGCCCAGTGTCAGCATGGAGTGTGACCTGATGAAGACCACACTGAATTCCATGAGGGATCTGTTGAAAACCACACTATGCAAAGGCAGTAGAATAGATCATGTGATGCTCCTCTCTCACTGCACAACGCTGCAGAGACTACCGGAGGTCATTGAGAAGTGTGTGGCGGTGGATCCAGAGAGCAGTCCGTGTCTGTCTCAGGTAACGATAATCATCATCGACTGTTTTGTTTTTACACCAACAGAAAATTCACCAACACATTTCATAATTGATTGTTACCGATTTTTCTGGCAAATATTAACACCTTCACAAATATCACTGACCCTTTGCACCGCAGCCATTTTGACAGGTCAAATCGCAGGTGTAAATCAAAGTGATCAGGTACAGCCTTTAATGTCATCTGTAGCATTTTAACATGGTACCATTCCTGCTAAAACATGACAGAAGGGCTGCTGTGCAAAGGGCTTATTGTTGTACTCAAATATGCTCAATGGGTTTTAAGTCTTTCATTATAGTATATTAATATCTTTGGGTTTGTGTTGTGAGTGAGACGAGAAGAATATGTCTTCTGGGAACTTAAAATTGTCATGTTTTCTTGTCTAAAATTCAAAGTATCAAAACTATTGTCATGCTATACTTGTCTTGTGAAATATACAGAGGATGTTTGTAGGATCAGCATAACAATCACATTTGTTTCACATGTTGTGTAGGTGATGGGAACTTTGCAACAACTGAAGTTAGACAAAGGTAAGTGCATCTTGATGTAACTGTGATCATAAAAAGACGATGAACAATTAGTGAAATATTTTTTTAGTATGAAGGTTTTGTTATTGCTTTCTTTAAATCAGGAGCCTTTGAAGTAAAAGCAGATGAACAACCAGAAGCTGCCAGTGGAGAAGACGGGCCTGCTGATGGGGAGGCACATTTGGCTGACGCTGAAGTGAAACTGGAGGTCATTCCTGAAGGACCAAGAAATGCCGTGTCGTTCTACGAGCCACTGCTACGTGAGCAAATCATCAAGGAACTCTGGGACTCTCAGTTCTTCACTGTTATAACTGAGAAAGATGTTGAAATCGATGGAGAGCTCTACATCCCCTTGTGTATCAGGTACCTACACAAAGAGGACATCCAGTGTGAGGAAACGCTGGCTTTCATCCCTTTCATTGAAGACCCAGTTACCCTCGCAGAAACTATTGAGACTATCCTGTCTGAAAAGTGGGGGCTCAATATGGAGTACTGCAGAGGACAGGCCTCACTAAGTGTTGGTGAAGTAGGAGCTCAGATGAGGGCTGTGAGTTTAGCTATAGCTACAAAATATCCCCAGGCTGTAAGAACTGTCAGCTCTGCTTTATCTCTTAATGTATGGCTGGCTAAATCTTGCCCCACTCCAGAAGCAGCTGATGGAGCACTTCTCATAGGAAAAATATTACACTGGCTTACTGAGGATGTCGAACGCCAGAACAAACTGGAAGACATGATCCTTCATGTGTTCCAGGAAGATGAAGGAAAGGGCAATGAGCTGCGTGACAAACTCATCAAGAACTGGGAGAGAAGCCATGACATGCATGAAGTAACGGTAGAGATTTTAGAAGCAGTCATACTCTGCCTGAACGAGCTGAAGGGAGCGGGGAGTATTCCAAACCAGCAGCAAGCATCGCAGTTCTTAAATGAGGTCAGGAAGTTTGAGTTCATCCTAGTAACAGTTGTGCAGAAAAACATCCTCATTGTCACTAAAGAGCTTAGTCAGTCTCTTCAGGGCAAACCCTTGGATTTGTTACTTGCTGTGAAAAAAATGCCCGATGTCAAAGCATCCCTCAGTAAACTGAAGAGCGATATTGACACGCATCACAAGGTCTGGTTTGACCAAGCGGTCGCACTGGCTTCTAAACTTCACGTCCCATTGTTGCATTCTGTGCTTCTAGAGCCGTTGAGTGAGTTTTACAAAGAGTCCGTAAGCACGAAAGTTGTAGAGCACTCGATAGCAGAGATCGATGACCTCTTCTCAGAAAAGGTGTTGGATACTTTGAGGTGTCTGGAGATTGTGCCTTACGCAATGTCCAAAGTAGAAACCAGCATTCTTAGTGGTCTTGTGTTCCGCCTGTACAAGGAGGACTTGCCAGATCAGCCCTCCCTTCACTCTGAGATAAAGTCATGGAAGGAGAAATGGTCTGATCCCCTGGCTGGCTACCTTCCGACTACTGTGCTCGATACCCTGAAGACGTCACAGATAAGAAGTTTTATTAACATTGAGACTCTCCTCAGACTCCAGGTCATCTTGCCATTTTCAAGAAGGGAGAGCAGCTTCAGGCAAGGAAGGAGAAGTTTACAGGAGTTCATGGTCATAGAAAAGAAGTCCCTCTCTGAGCTCCATGCACTGTAAGAGTTGAAGGTCTTCCATCACAGTTAGCAGGTTTGAGTTATGCCTTTGAGATGTCATCACCACCATACATAAGAACTACTGTCTCGACCCCAATTGAGATCCCAAGTTCTGAACTTAATATTTCTGTGTACATTATGATCTAAAATCTTTGAAATTTGCTTTTCTTGTTTTCCTGCAAACCAATCCCTATATTATGGTTTTTGTTTAATCTGTAGTTTGTACAGTTGAATTGCCCGGTGGGACCAATATCTTGGCAAAAAAAAAAAGAGAAAAAAAAGCAATGCTCCACTGACGGTTATCAATGCTTGCGTGCCTTGATGCAAAACTAACAATTCACCCCATGTATTATGGTAATACATATGTCGAAAGATGTCCCATTGGCGTGTGAAACAACTATATTTTTACCATTATGAAAATGACCAGACGGACTCCCGCGTCGCTGTCATGGATTCATTATAATCATGAAACAACACCCTTAACCTTTCCTGGGCACAAATAGAAATAGTTAGTTTAAATCATGTCCTCTGATGATTTTCCCACGTTACCTGTCTCTTTGCAGGAATGAATTTGCTGTAAACGTATCTTTGAAAGAATGTTTCCTTCATAGGAAACCCTTCGTATATATTTGTCAGAAAAGTAATAAAAAAATGCTCCAAAAATACCCACCTGGCTTTTTCATTTCTTTTATATTTTATATTCTGTTATTCATGTGTTGGGAAGTGTGTGGTCATTTCACGAAGTTAACACAAGATGGCGCAGTGAGGCTGTGAATTGTCTTTAGGGGGAAAGCTCAGAGTCTGGTATCAAGTGGGACTAGGAATAGAGAAGTGTTCCTCCAACTTTGCATCAAAATTGAGATTTGTACACTGGTTTTGTAAATCCGGCTCATATAGAATGAGTTATAAATGCAGTTTTTACATATTGTAACTCCTTGTTAGATTGTTTAGATATTGGACAATATTTTTCCATAGAGATCATCCTAGTTGTGATCTCCTTTCAATAAAAGTTTGAATTTGCATAACAGGCTGCCAGAGTTAATGATTATCAACTCATTTCACCTTCTGTGCTTGAGATGAGAATTCCTTTCATGATTCACTCACTGAGCAGCAAGGGTGTGGGTTTAAGAAAAGCAGTATATAAGGTCACGTAAACACCAGGCTATCTCTAGACGCCAGATTAATATTTATTTTTACAATACCTGTTTGCCTGACCGCTGCGCTGCCTGGCTACGTGAGAAGGACTGCTTTGACTGGTATTCGCCGCCGATGCAAATCATTCGGGGTTCCATTGTTACTGGACGCGGCGAGGTTAATATGTAATTTCTGAGTGTATTTTGTGTGTGTGTGCTCTGCTGAATAGCGTCCGTCTTTCTTGTCAATCATTTGCCATGAATTTTAATCTGGTGAATAACAAGGAATTCCAATAACACAGCTACTGTGCTGACAAATGGTGAAGCCCATTCATTTATAGCTGTACTTTGTTTAACGTAGTCTCAGTGTTAGCAGGTTTTAAACAGAATTTAAAGCACGTGCTAAAGTGGATAATTTAAAAATGCACACAGCGTTTCCCTGAATTGTATTTGAATGCCTGCTGCTTTATTACAACTCTCCTCAGGAGCTAATTGGTAAAACTGGTTGTGCCTGAAAGTATACTGACACATTTAAAACCCAAGTTCTTATTTATGACATAGTCTACAGTTAAATGCCTTCTCTGGTTTAAACGAGGTCTAGTATAGTTTTTGTGCCCGTGTGCACTAAATAACCCAAAAACAAAGACCATATGTCGCCGCAGAAGCGCCAGCGTGTACATGCACATTGTGCCTGTGGATCCGAAGCCACCTGATCTTTAACACTGATAACCCCACTGAGTGCACTTTTTTTAAAGAGACATGTATTCTTCCTGTGAGCTGTAACAGCAGATGCCTGCATGACAAAGCCCCGATTGTCGGTGCTCAGCTCACTGTGAAAGGAGTATCTCCGTGTCCCCGCTCAGCTGCTGAGCAAACGGATCTGTCTCCGCTGCTGTGGGCCGCAGGCAGCACTGCTCGCACACAGGCCTCCCTCGCCATGGCTACATGCAAAACACTGACTCGCACAAAAAAACTCCACATCCATGCTCTCTGCCAAGACTAACACAACTTCCTACAAGCTGTGTTTTATTTATTTACACTTGCAGACATGGACGGTGGTGCAGTTGGACTCTCAGGTGCGGCGTCACGGACAACATCCACCGCCTTTAAGCCAAACTGGGTATGGATCCAATTGACCCGTGCAGCAGGTTTCCTGCTGGAAGTCAAGGTTGTGCACTGATGTAAAAGCTGTGGCACTCTGTAATCATGTCCATACACAGCCAGAGTTTAACGACACTCTGGAGGGGAAGACCGAGGGCTTAGGAGGATTTTATTTCAAGGTTTGCTTTCAGGGGAAAATTGTCAGCACAGGCCTGAATTAAGATCCTCTCTGTAAGCAAAACGTTTGGTTTGAATTATTTAGATATCAGCTTGTTGATTGTAGCCTTAAAAACACTTTATTTTTTTCCTCAGCACTGTAAAAGCTTCTGAAGTTGAAACTGAAAGACATGAACCAGAACCAGTTGCTCTCAAATGTATCTCGACAGACGAAAAAGTGCACCGCCGACTTTGGACCTGCAGTGCACTTTCACACAAGCATGGTCACGCATTCAAAATACCTTTGTAATCCTTAAAGAAGGGAGCTTTAATCACGTATAAGGATGCTTTGGTGCTCTCACGCCTCTGCCAACCAAAATCTAACAGACCTGATATTCATGAGGTCCAGATGTATCAGCACAGTTTATCTATTGTATGTGTTTAAAAGCCTGCAGCTGGGCTGTTGCCTGTCCATGTGATTCCTATACCTTCCCTCAGCCCCCTTGCTTACCAGAGGGGGAGCGGATGGAGAGAGGCCTGTAAAGAACTGGATCGCCAATGGACTCTGTCGACATCTCCCCAGCCAAGTGATGCTCCCCCACCTCCATCACTGCCTTTTTGCTCCTCTTCAGCGGCACCTCGTCAGACGCCGCGATAAAGCTCCATACAGTGCCACCTCAGTGAGAGATAGCGCTGCCGCCTGTGATGCCACGGGACATCCAGAAGGAAATCCACCCCAAAAAAAGAGAAGTATGATATATAGCTCAGTGTTGGTCTGGCTGAAAAGTAAAGAGTGATGATGTCCTGCAGCTGCTTCATGGACGGTAAATAACACAACAAATCTCAGGACAGTTTAGTGGATTATAAAAGCATGATCTAATTCGCAGACATTGCAGTAAGTGCTGCTCTGCATTCAAATACAACTCTAGAAGTCTCCATTTACTAATGAAACTATGTCACCTGATTACATCATCGGTTAATGTCTTCATTGAATGGTCTCCTTTAAAGGTCCAGTGTGTAACATTTGTGAGGGTTTCTCGGGGCAGAATTAAAAGTACGACCCTTGATCATCGCTTTAAAATAAAAAAATGTTATCGTATGTTTTCATAGCCTTAGAATAAGCCTTTAATGTGTACTTGGGCAAGAACAGTGGTTTCTAGAGCCATGTTTGTACAGCAGCCTGCAACATGCACACACATATGGGAAAGAGCGGTGTCATACTTCCGTGTCCTTTGATAGCGACTTCGCATTTCCGTATGCACATACTTGCACGTAGTTTCTGTCACACACACTTAACCCTTAGAACACAGAGCATTTACGCTGCTTTTTTTCCCCCCGTTACTGTTAAAACGTACATTATATACAGAGGCTATTAGAATGTGCAATATAGAGTGTCTTGTATCCTTGTTTTCAAACAAAAAGTACTCAAAATATTTGAACTCAGATTTAATTCGGGAAATGTGGAAATATGGCACGGTTCAAAGTTCGCTTGGCTTGTTTTTGTTCATAACAAAAATGAAAGAAAAGCGGTCTATTTTGTGACTTCTGCACAATTATCGCGACTTTATATCACTACTTAAAAATGCGATTATAAAATGAATCAGAACAGTGACTCAACACACACACACACATAAAAAAACCAACCTATTTTGTAAAGCCTGAATATGTGACCTATAATCCCCCCCGGCGACTTGTGCTGTGTGAGCACTAAAGGTTAATCTCACAGTCCGTTATAAAAGTGACGATTTCTCTCCAGGAGTTTGGAGTACAGACTTGTACACACGTAGCAAACATCCAAGATGGCACTCTTTGTTGCCTCGTTTGACCAAAAGCAGCACGTTACATCTGGATTGAAAAGTGTTGAGATACAGGGAGTATGCACCGTCAGCATCTATGGTCCGCGTGGACTCAAACTATAGGTGTACTAGTGTTTGTTCACATGCAGACCACAGTGGAATTTGGCAACTGGGCCAAACTCAGCTCTGGCAATACTTTATTGTGCTTGATTAGTTGCATTACCAGTATTCACCCCCCTCATCCTGACTGCAGCTCAAACACAGCAAGCGCTCAGATTTAGTTTTTGTGAAGCGACTGGTGCGTTTTTACCTCATGGTAGAGGCTGCTGGACCACAAGACATGTTCAAAGGTGCCACCCATCTGTCACTTAAAAGAGTCCAGTCTTCCAAGCACAATAGAGACAGTGGTTATAAACAAATGGTACACAAAACACGGACGGAGCTTGTTGTTTCTGTGTCGATCCCCGCTGTGAGCTACGGCAGGCACATCAGAGGGTGATGGGATTTTCACATGGCTCCTCCTAAAGCTGTTTCTGTCCTTCTGCTTGTCTAACCTGTCAGCTCTTAGCCTGCTGCTGGAATACTGGAATACTGTTTATGATCAACATAATGTTCTTGTTATTTGTCAATAATCCGCTGGCAGTGGAGTCCAACTCCATTCAGCTGGAGATAAGAGGCAAAATGGAAACACACCGTTACGGATAAGGTTCGGTGATTGATTCCATTCTAAAGTGTCCTTTCAAGTCCTTACTTTATGGCATGTATGATGGCTGCTAATCAAAGCCCTGGTTTTAATTTCAATTAGGACATTATCTATGGTCAAATGACTTGAGTTGGTAATAGAGAACAGGCCCAACAGCCAGAAATAAACGTATCCCATAAGAGACTTAACCTTTTATGAATTTATCATTGTGGATTTCACATTTCTTCCATTCTCTCAAAAAAAAAGGATAGATGTTTCTGGTTGTGAGACGAAGGTTTGGCATTACAAGAAAGAGCATACCATGTATTTCATTGTGTTATATTTCTCTTTTAAATCACCCCAAAAGGTTCAAAATAGTAAAAGCGGAGGCGGGAAAAAAATGTACATTATTATAAGAGTACGCTGTAGCAGTGCTCGCCTGGGTTAAGTTTTATCTGCACCCTGCTCGGAGCATGGGATAAATTTCCAGGGGCATAATAGTAACTCTGCACCCATTCAGCCTCTGATCCTCATGGGTGAAAGTTGAGTGTCCTCTTCCACCACCACCCCCACCCCCACCCCCACCCCACTGAGCCTCCAGATTCATGATAATGGCTCAATCCCCTTGAGATTGGAAGAACAATGGCCCTGTGCTCTGAGCCCGAGGACTCGTTCCTCCCAAATATGAACACAGTGCTCGTTCATCGAGATACTTTAGAAAAGTCATATTTTTCCTTAGATATTTTGACTGTGACAATATTTTGCAACATACAGCATAATTAATTATCTAAAATTTGGCACTTGAAGCACATTAATTACTTTATGTTTCTGGGAAATTATATTCTAAGCTCTTGAAATATGTCACTTTGGATTTGAAATGATCAAAAAGGATTTTTTTACTTCATTTCCATTATGGCTGAACAATAAAGTGTGACACTTTTGAAATGTTCAAATATAAAATATAGATTTTCTCCAAATAAATATAATGGGTTGTCTTTCATAGCTTTTTGAACCATAAAAACACCATGATGTGAAAAGCTGATTACAGCGACAGTGTAACAGTATCTGCGTCAAGCTGTTTTTGATCCTACATGTGGATAATCTATCATACCTCAGCTGTGATTCTGCTCTTGTGTGACATGAGTTATTTCATTATCATGAACTTCAGTGGTTCTCCCCCCCCCTTCATGTTACTTAGATGGTGAGATGTGAGGATGAAGGGGCTGTGCCCTGTTGATCCTGGCTTGGGATTGGAGAGCCTGTGTGAAAAAGTTTGTCTGCAGATGTGCCCAGTCCTGCTGGAAGCTCCTCAACTCCCACACACGCGCCGACCTGTGCCCATTCACAGTTGACTGCCATGTAAAACACATGGAGTCTTTATGGGAGCAGGGTCACAGCCCCACTGTAAATAAGACACACATACATACTCGGCTACGTTTGTGTGTAGACTGCAGTGAACCCTGTTTGGCAAACAGATTTAGACACAGGATTCAGGTGATCCCAGAGGAGGAGAGCTTGTTGTGGTGTTTAACGTCTATGACATTTTGCATACTAATTGTTGGGTTTCTCTGCTCCCTATAATGTTGGCTATGGACAGTGCCTTGAGATAATGTATGTTGTGATTTGTTGCTGTACAAATACATTTTAATTTAATTGAAATAATGTCATGAAATGACATAGTATAGTATATCATCCAAAATCACCCAAAAAATGTTATGTCATCCAAAATCGGTCAAAAAAGTCATAGTATAGTATGTCGTCCAAAATGACCCAAAAAAGTCATAGTATAGTATGTCGTCCAAAATCAGTCATAAAAGTCGTCGTATAGTATGTCGTCCAAAATCAGTCATAAAAGTCATAGTATAGTATGTCGTCCAAAATCAGTCATAAAAGTCATAGTATAGTATGTCGTCCAAAATCAGTCAAAAAAAGTCATAGTATAGTATGTCGTCCAAAATGACCCAAAAAAGTCATAGTATAGTATGTCGTCCAAAATCAGTCATAAAAGTCATAGTATAATATGTCGTCCAAAATAAGTCATAAAAGTCATCGTATAGTATGTCGTCCAAAATCGGTCAAAAAAGTCATAGTATAGTATGTCGACCAAAATCAGTCAAAAAAAGTCATAGTATAGTATGTCGTCCAAAATCAGTCAAAAAAATCATAGTATAGTATGTCGTCCAAAATCAGTCAAAAAAGTCATAGTATAGTATTTCGTCCAAAATCAGTCAAAAGTCATAGTATAGTATGTCGTCCAAAATCGGTCATAAAAGTCATAGTATAATATGTCGTCCAAAATCAGTCATAAAAGTCATCGTATAGTATGTCGACCAAAATCAGTCAAAAAAAGTCATAGTATAGTATGTCGTCCAAAATCAGTCATAAAAGTCATAGTATAATATGTCGTCCAAAATCAGTCAAAAAAAGTCATAGTATAATATGTCGTCCAAAATCGGTCAAAAAAGTCATAGTATAGTATGTCGACCAAAATCAGTCAAAAAAAGTCATAGTATAGTATGTCGACCAAAATCAGTCAAAAAAAGTCATAGTATAGTATGTCGTCCAAAATCGCCCAAAAAATCATAGTATAGTTGTCAGGATCTTCTCTCTCAGTCATCTCATTTCACCCCAGCTCACCAGCCCCTCCTTCTCATCACCTTCCAGCCACTCCCTCCTCATTAGCTCAACTCCATTCACCTGTTCACAGCAGCTGCACCAGATCACTAATTAGCCCACTAGATATACTCCTCTCCACCATGCAGTCACTGCCAGATCGTTCCATGTTGCCAGTACTAGTCGCTCCCGTGTTTTTCGGATTGATTTCCTGGTTACCGACCCTACCTGTCCCTGACCTGCCTGCTCTTTCTCTACCCTGGTGATCTACTCAGCCTTCCGCCCTCGACAATGGATTCTGCCTGCTTGTTCCTGTGGCGGAACAGCTCTGCACCGGACTTGTCATCTCCCTGGTGAAAGACTATCGCTGAACGTTGGGTTAAATAAACGTCATTACCAACTCTCTGCTTGCCTCCGTGTACTGTATTTGGGTCCTTCCCTGACTCATTACAATAGTATGTCGTCCAAAATCAGCCAAATAAGTAATAGTATAGTATGTCGTCCAAAATCAGTCAAAAAAGTCATAGTATTGTATGTCGTCCAAAATCAATCAAAAAAGTCATAGTATAGTATGTTGTTCATAATCACCTGATATGTGTCGGAGACTGAGGCAGAGATGACGACCACATTCTATAATCCTATTTTCAATACAACCAGTCAAAACCTTCTGAGTAATAAGGTTCAGAGCAGTGCTGTGGTTGTGGACCAGAACCTGTCGACTGCTGGACTGGGACAACCCCACTGTTGTGGAATCTACCTTGCCATCTTGCAGGTTCGAACAACTGCAGAATTTAAATTCACCTTAAGATAATCAGCAGAAATAACTCGCTCCATCGGAAGATGACTTGTGTCTCTGAGGTTGTGAGTTCAACTCTTACTGTCAACTAAAATTCTGCACTACTTTCAAACTTCAGGCCAAAATAAGAAGTTAAAAATACCAGCAACATGTTGTTCTGCAGTTTGGTAAGAATAGCTTATTCTGGAAGAGCAAGACTTGTATGTCTGAGGTTGTCAGTTCAAGTCTTATGATGAACTCAAGTGTTTGAGTTCAGTGTTCAAAGTAAACAGTCAAAAGCCCTAAGAGAACCTGAAGAACTACGAAGAGCAGGTGGCTCAGTGGACAAGAACGCTGCTGTGATGTCCTGACATCATAGGTTCAGTTCTTGTGAGGAGCAGGTCCTTTTAAAGCTCCACATCCAAACTCAAGATTAAAAGCAGACATGCAACCCTAGACGAAGGCGGCTTTAGTGGTGTGGTGGCTTTGTTCTAAACCAGCAGGTTGTGTCTCAACAGTGAGGTGGTAGGTTCAGTTCCCGTCCTGGCAGTTGTTCACTGGAACAGAACCACACCTAACCTCTTGCTGACTGTCACAGCACACCAGGTGACCAACCCCAAGTGAGTCGTACCCCCGGTCAGGCAAGCAAAACAGTTGGAAGTCTCTTAAATCCGCATTAAGACAGTTGGGTGGTCCACCACCACTATTTTAAAGACACCTGTAAAATAACACCTGAACAGGCCTAATGTTAAGTTTCCAAACGTCCCTGATGAATTTAAGGTGGAGTAACATTAACACACATCGACTCAGCTATTTATTGATTATTAAACAATGTTGCTATCGTCTGAAGTAAGCTAGCAAGCTAACACTCTGCTCCAACATCCAACAACGGTAACTACGATGCATTATTTAATAATCTTTGCTATGACTTTATGTCGCTGTGGGCTTATATAACATTTCGAAATAATAGTAATAATGGCACTGGTAAAAAAAAAAAAAAAAAAGTATTTATAATTAAAAAAAATATATATATTTTTTTTTTTTCCTCCGTTTTCGGCGCCCCCTGCGGATGACGGCGCCCCTAGCATTTGCCTATACTGCCTATGCCCAGGGCCGGCTCTGAGCGAGGACATGAACGTTGATTAATCACAGGTGGAGCTGCTCCTGCGCAAAGACACACTGATTTAAAAAGCCTTTGTGTACTTTCCGTGACTTGGTACATTCCACTCCTCCCCTCTGTGTCGAGCTATGTGGAATGTTCCACTTCCCTTGTCGGAGCTTCTTCCAAGCCGAGACAGAAACAGGAAGAGGACGAGGAGCAGCGGGAATAAACACATGGTAACTGCTGCTTAAATGCGAGCCCCACATGTCTTAGATTCTCTGTTGACGCTCTGTTCAAACCTGCTGTTAACATCAGACCTGAGCGATCCGATCACACGTGTTCAGATTACACCTGCTACTGCTGCTAATGTGACGTCACTGCTCCTCAGCAAACACACGATCACCGTGTAACCATGTACGTGTGTTTTCAAAAAACTGACTTTGTGTCAAATATGTCATGATACAGTATGATGTCAACAACTGCCTCTTGATACTGTCCATAATGTCCAATAATATGTCAACAAAAAGTTAAAATATGAACTGTTTATGTAAATATAACTGAGTATATCGATTATTTAGTAAACTGTCCAAAATGTCAAACAATGTCCTCAACAAAAAATGTCAACATACCATTTAAACTGTTGAGTATCTAGTATCTAGAATATCTTAAAAAAAAAACCCTGTTCAGGAGCAGTGGTTTCGTAGAATAAATAAAAGTGCCTGTGTTGATATGGACCAATATATAGTTGACAGTAAAAACCTTTTAATGTATTTTACTCACATTTCTTCACTCATTTACTGCAATGACCACATTTGGACACTCTAAACTGGATACTACTTTGTCTCATCATGTCCCATGACTGAACACCTACAAACAGCTGCAGTTAAAGACACAGTTCATGTGTCTTCAAGCATCGTTGAAAGAGGTCATTATCATCAGAATTTAGGGCAATAAGAGAAGAAAAACCCAAGCCATGACTTTACAGTGAAGAGTAAGAAGAGGCTTTCACCAGCGCTGTCACTAAATACATCAGAATCCTTAAATGTTGAGATTTTAGAATTTTTTTTAGGATTTTTAAAGTCCTTTACAGTGTAACTCATCTACAGCATTGTTTGCAGCAGGTGCAGGAGGACCTGGCTGACCTGGAGGAGGACGAGGACGAGGAGCAGCACGGACAAATGTGTGGTAACTGATTCTTAAAAATGATCCACACATTTATTAGATGTTCTGTTGATGCTCTGTTCACACCTGCTGTTAACATCTGATCCGAGTCATCCGATCACAGTTGTTCAGATTACACCTGCTACTGCTATTGCTAATATCACGTCAAATGATGATTCTCAAATGTCTTTTTTTATCCACCAACCAAAAATGATTCAGTTTTAATTCCTTCTTTGTTACAAGGAACAATGAAACCGGAAAATGTTCAACATTTATAATAAAAAACAAACAATTAATCCATTATTAAAGTATTTGACAATTCATTTAGTTATCGTTTAATAATGCTGTAATCGTTGCATCCCTACTTTATATATATATTTTTTTAAAATCATCAGAGACATCATATGATTTATTGCGATACTCATACATTGTGATACACTGACACAACAGTGACCACTTGGCACCATCTAGTGGACTGAAAGGTTCATTTATTTTGTTTATTTGTAATGCTAATCCACAAAAAAGTTTGACGTTTATTTATAACATCAGTTCAAAACATTGTTATGGAACGAACCATGACTCTTTCACCTGTCATTTCATCACCTCACACGGACGACGTTAACAGCACTTGTCAACAGAGAGTTTAATGTGTGCACATCATTTTTACATTGTTAACAGGTGAAAACTAGGGACCACTCAAAGTCACAAAATTCTATCAATAAATACACCATTCAATAATGACTACAATGTGCCATTCATTCATTGATTCAAATTGGAATGAAATACATACACGTCTTATTAAATGTGACATTCATTCATTCATTCATTCAAATACCAATTCATTTGATGTAAAAAACAACATATAGAATGACTTGACTGTTGAATGAATGATTTCATGGTCCTGTGTTGCAGTGCATCATCAGTTGATTTGATGCTGATGGGTGACTTTGACACGTTAAATCAATTCATGATGCACTGCAACACAGGACCATGACATCATTCATGTCAAAGTCAAGTCATTAGATATGTTTTGTGGTATTTGAATGAATGAATGTCACATTTAATAAGACGTGTATGTATTTCATTCCAATTTGAATCAATGAATAAATGTCACATTGTAGTCCTTATTGAACGCTGTAATTATTTATTGAGTGAATTTTGTGACTTTGAGCGCTCCCTAGTTTTCACCTGTTAACAATGTAAAAATGATGTGCACACATTAATCCCACAGAAGTCTAATTGATATACTGATCATTTTTAAGCATCAGTTGCTGGACACCGGTACCCCGACTGTGTGGTCAACAGTCCAGAGAGTGGACCCCTGTCATTTTGTTTTTGTGATTTTATGGGATTTCTTGGGGATTTTCTGGGGAAAAAATGTGAAATAAAATGGCATAACCCCCTGTTGTTACCAGTGTGGGGAGCCGGGGGAGCACAGCCCAGCCCCGGCCCCAGTTTGGCCCCGGCGCCGGGGCCAAGTGTTCGGAGCATGCTGGATTTGAACCAGCCACAGCCGGACTGGCACAACCTCCTCGCGGTTGCGAACCAACCCACCACGCCACAAACCCTTTGGAGGTTTGGGAAGGAGCTCCGGGCGTTTTTCACTCTTCACTTTGGCTGTGGAACCTTAAACGTTGAAGTATAAAGGAACTGAACTCTCCACGTCAGGACTGAAAGGCAGCTCTCTAACCAGTTGAGCTAACTGTCCACACTCTTCCTTATGTTTTCTCAGACTTATTTACACTCTGCGTTGAATAGCATGCCTAAAAATTCAATTCATCCAAGTTTCGAACCCCTGACCTGAGGAACTCCAGTCTTTCTCTTAACCTTGTGAGCTATTTGTCCTCACATGGTGTGTTCCAACCTTTGGAAGTCTTTCAATAATAGAACCCATGACTTCAAAAAAACATCAGACTGATGAAATATTTTAGAACGTTTGTCCCCAAAAATGGACAACGTTGTTGGTGTAGTGGTTAGTGCTCTTGCCTTTGAAACAAGACTTTCAGGATTCAAGACCCATTTGGAACAAGTATCTTTCTGGAGTTTTTCATGTTCTCCTTGTGTGTGCGTGGCTTTTCTCCCGTTTCTCTGGCTTCCTCCTACAGTCCATCAATCATCTACCGCTTTGTCCTACACTGGAGGGTTGCGGGGAGTCCTGTGCCAAGCTCAGCTGTCATAGGGTGATAGGCGTGGTTTACCCTGCACTGTTCGCCAGTCCATTCAAAACATGCAGTACGGTGATGAGGTAAATTTCTGCTTAATCATTGACTTCATGTAAGATTCGAACCCCTGACCATAGGAACGCCAGTCCACATCTGAACCGTGTGAGCTATTTGTCTTTGCATGCTTTTTCAATCAATTTGGAAGTCTTTCAATAATACAACCCATGGCTTCAAAAAAATGTCAGACTGATGAAATATTGAAGAACCTTTGTCCCTGAAATTAGACAGCGTGGTTGGTGTAGTGGTTAGTGCTCTCGCCTTTGAAACAAGACTTTCAGGGTTCAAGACCCAGTTTGAACAAGTGTCCTAATGCGTGGAGTTTTTCATGTTCTCCCCATGTGTGCGTGGCTTTTCGCCGGGTTCTCTGGCTTCCTCCCAACAACATGCAATATGGCGATGAGGTTAATTGGTCACTCTAAATTGACCAATTGAGTTCTGTGAATGTGCTATTGAAACACTTGTAAATGTGTTGAAAGGTTGTTAGTCTCTAAAACTCCATGCACAAAGACTCTTGTTGCAAGCTGGGCTTGAACTAGGACCCTCTCGCTTCAAAGGTAAGAGCACTAACCACTATCCCAACCACGTTGTCCATGTTCGGGGACAAACGTTCTGAAATATTTCATCAGTCTGACATTTTTTTTGAAGTCATGGACTTTATTATTGAAAGACTTCCAAATTGTGCGAAAAGCTTGCAAAGACAAATAGCTCACATGGTTCAGACTTGGGCTGGCGTTCCTGTGGTCAGGGGTTCGAATCTTACATGAAGTCATTGTTTAAGCGGAAATTTACCTCATCACTGTACTGCGTGTTTTGAATGGACTGGCGAACAGTCCAGGGTGAACCCCGCCTATGACCCTATGACAGCTGAGCTTGGCACAGCAGCCCCCACCACCCTCCAGTGGAGGACAAAGTGGTAGATGATTGATGGACTGTGGGAGGAGGCCAGAGAACCCGGAGAAAAGCTGCGCACACACAAGGAGAACATGAAAAACTCCAGAAAGATGCTTGTTCCATATGGGTCTCGAACCGAGGTCTTCTTGTTTCAAAGGCAAGAGCACTAACCACTACACCAACCACGCTGTCCATGATGAGGGACAGATGTTGTTAAATATTTCATAAGGCTGAGGTCTGTGAAGTCATGAGTTCTATTATTGAAAGACTTCCAAATTGGACAAAAAAAGCATACAAGGACAACTAGCTCACATGGTTCGGACAAGGACTGTCGTTCCTATGGTCAGGGGTTCGAATCTTACCTGAAGTGGAAATTTACCTCATCACTGTATTGCATGTTTTGAATGGACTGGCCAACAGTCCAGAGTGAACACAGCCTATCACCCTATGACAGTTGAGCTTGGCACAGCAGCCCCCACGACACAGTGGTAGATGATTGATGGACTGTGGGAGGAAGCCAGACAATGTGTAGAAAAGCCACATTCTCACACGGGGAGAACATGAAAAACTCCACAAAGATCGTTGTTCCAACTGGGTCTCGAACCAAGGTCTTCTTGTTTCAAAGGCAAGAGGACTAACCACTGCACCAACTGTTTGGGCTATTAAGGAGGACATGTATCGTTAAATACCTCATTAGTCTGAGGTCTTTCTGAAGTCATGTTTGTGCTCATCTGTTATTGAAAGTCTTCCAACGTTGAAGAAGAAGTGTGTGAGTACAAATAGCTCACGTGGTTCAGACAAAGACTAGAGTTCCTGAGGTCAGAGGTTCAAATCTTAGATGAAGCAACTTTTTAAGTCCAATATTCTACACAGAGAGTGAATAGGTGTGAGAAAACGAGAGGAAAAGCATGGACACTTAGCTCAGCTGGTTAGAGAGTAGCCTTTCAGTCCTGATGTTGACGGTTCAATTCCTTTATAGGTCAAGGTTTAAGGTTCCACAGCCAAAGTTAAAACTCAAAAACGCCCGGAGCTCCATCCCAAACCTCCAAAGGGTTTGTGGCGTGGTGGGTTGGTTCGCAACCGCGAGGAGGTTGTGCCAGTCCGGCTGTGGCTGGTTCAAATCCAGCACGCTGCGAACACTTGGCCCCGGCGCCGGGGCCAGACTGGGGCCGGGGCTGGGCTGTGCTCCCCCGGCCCCCAGCACAGATAACAGCAGGGGGGTTATACCATTTTATTTCACATTTTTGGCCAAAAAAAGACAAAAAAAATTACAATAATGATAGGGGTTCACTCCCTTGACTGTTGACCACACAGTTGGGTCCAGGTGTCCAGTAACTGCTGCTTAAAAATGATGAGCACATGAATGAGACTTCTGTGTGATTAATGTGTTCACATCATTTTTACATTGTTAACAAGTGAAAACTGGACGAGTCAAAGTGGCAACATCAAATCAATAAATACACCATTAAATAATGACTCACATGTGTCTCACATTCATTCATTCACATTGGAATTAAATACATAAATGTCTCATTATTAAATGTGTCATTCATTCATTCATTCAAATACCAAATTCATTTGATGTAAAAACAACATATAGAATGGCACACATCATTATTTAATAGTGTATTTATTGATTGAATGTTGCCACTTTGACTCGTCCACAGTATTCACTGGTTAACAATGTAACAAATAATGTGAACACATTAAACAGAGGCTCTGTTGACAAGTGCTGTTAACGTCCGTGTGAGGGGATGAAATCACAGGTGAAAGAGTGATGGTTTGCTCCAGAAAGTGTGCTAAACACAAGTTTAAATGCGACGAGTCTCTGATGCGTCTCCAGTGTCTGACGTGAAACTGCGTCGATACAATAGTGCGACTTTTCCAGCTAATGTTGTTGTGGTTGCTACGGTTACACACAGGATGTGACGCTGTTTGAGAGAATTATTAGTAGAAAAACTAATACAGTGAAATATGGCGTATTCTTTTTTTTAGTGTATAGTTTTTTTTAACTGATGTTACAAATAAACGTCATTAAAAATTATTTTAATTAAATAAATGAACATTTCAGTCCACTAGGTGCTGCCAAGTGCTCACTTTCACAAGCGCTGTTGTCTTAGTATATCTCATGGTGTCTGTGATTATTATTTAAAAAAATATAAAACAAGTAGAGATGCAACGATTACTGCATAATTAAACCATTACTAAATTAATTGTCAAATACCTTAATAATCGATGAATTGTTTTTTGTTTTATTACAAATGTTGAACATTTTCCGGTTTCTTTGTTCCTTTTAATAAAGAAAGTGAAATGAAAGGTGTGTGTGTTTACATGTGGAGCAGTGACGTCACATTAGCATTAGCATTAGCAGGTGTAATCTGAACACCTGTGATCGGATCCCTCAGGTCAGATGTTAACAGCAGGTGTGAACAGAGCGTCAACAGAACATCTAAGAAATGTGCGGATCATTTTTAAGCAGCAGTTACCACACACCTGTCCCCGCTGCTCCTCGTCCTGGTCCTGATCCTGGCTCCTGGTCCTGGTCCTGGTCCTGTTCCAAACAAAGTTGTAGATCAGTTACAAAGACTTTAAAAATCCTGAAAACATTTGTAAAATCTTAATATTTAACAGAGGATTCTGACGTATTTAGTGACGGCTGTGAATGGAATCACTTGAAAACACATGAACTGTGCCTTTAACGGCAGCTGTTTGCAGGTCTTCAGTCAGACGACATGATGAGACAAAGCAGTGTCCACTTTAAAGTGTTCAAATGTGCTCACTGCAGTAAATGAGTGAAGAAATGTGAGGAAAACACAGAAAAACATTTTTATTGTCAACTATATATTGATCCATATCAACAAGGACACTTTTATTTTGAAATTCTGCTAAACCACTGCTCGTCAACAGTTTTTTTTACTTAATCTGCCCCCTACTGGCCAGACTAGATACTCATTCTAAACAGTTTTAATGGTATAGTGAATTTTTTTTGTTGATGTACTATATTTGGACATTTTTGACAGTTTACTAATAATGAAGATATTTTTTTAGGACATACTAGGACACTTTTAGACAGTTCATAGTTTAACCTTTACACCACTATAAATACATGAGTAACTTTTTGGATCTTTTTGTATTTTTTTTTAACGTACTTGCGCGATCTATTTCTCTTCCTATTTTAAAGGCTGTATTTATTGTTTTATTTAGAATATTATTATTTAACATTTGAACATTGTTGTTTTATATTATGTTGTGTCTATTTTGTCAAAAATAAATCCGGAGAAACTCAGTACTTGAGTCGTCTTTTTACTCTATACTATACGAGAGTATTTTTATTTTATTTTTACTTCTACTTGAGTAATTATTATCTTACAGTAACAGTACTTTTACTTGAGTCATTTATTTGGCTTCTCTACCCACCTCTGCATATTATACAAGGACATTTTGGACAGTTGTTGACAGTATGACGTCATACTACATAATGACATATCTGACACTGAGTCACTGAAAACATGTACGTGTGTTTACTGCGGAGCAGTGACGTCACAGTAGCAGCAGCTAACCTGCTACTGGCCAGACTATATACTCATTCTGAACAGTTTTAATGGTCTATTGACAGTTTGTGTTGAGGACATTCTTTGACATATGTGGACAATTTAAACGTTTTTGAGGACATACTACACTCGGAAACGACATATTTGGACAGCTCTGACGACATACTGTCACATTGACAACACACGTGTGTTTGCTGCGGAGCAGTGACGTCACGTTAGCATTAGCAGCTGTAACCTGAACACCTGTGGTCGGATGTGAACAGAGCGTCAACAGAGAATCTAAGAAATGTGTGGATCATTTTAAACAGCAGTTACCACGTTTGTTCACATGATTGTCCACATGTTAGTTCCCGCTGCTTCTCGTCCTCTCGCTGTTTCTGCGCAGAAGAAGCTCCGCCTCCGACAAAGGAAGTGGAACATTCCAAATAGATCGACACAGAGGGGGGGAGTGGAATGTACCAAGTCACGGAAACTACATAAAGGCTTTTAAATCAGTGTGTGTTTGTGCAGGAGCAGCTCCAACCAGTGCCGGCCCTGAGTATTTTGGTGCCCTAGGCAAGATTTTAGTTGGCGCCCCCTTGCATCGCAGCAGTCAATTTCACAATCAACTTTCATACCATCACACAGAAACTGCATGTGTGTATTCAAGATTTTATTTCTTTGAGTAAAAAATATCACACCAAATAAAAACTAAAGAAAGAAACAAGTGATAAAATTAAAAAGTGTCACTGGGCTGTGCAGAGGTAGATGGGACAGCAGCACCTGATGCTGTGTCACTGGGGGTGGTACTGAAATATTTTAAAAGTGCATCTGAAGAGAGAAGAGAAGTATATGTGACGACTGCATGTTACATTTTAATAAAAAAACAGATGCTTGGTGTGCTATACATGAGACTAATATAGACTAATAATGAAAATGTGATGAGATTCATTCAACTTTATTGTCATTGCAATGCAATTCAGTCTAACCAGAGTGCAAAAACCAGTAAAGTGCAGTGAAATGAATATATATATGTATATATAGCCTATGAATTATATGGGAAAGCTAAGGTATGAAATATTAACAGTAATACACTTTAACACTGATGTAAACTTTAACAAACATAAACTGTGACACATAAAACCAAAGGCTTACAACCACCCTATTACAAAGGGGATGGACAACTTAAAGCATTTTAACTGACATACAAGCAGGAAAGACACCTGTAAAATAACACCTGAACAGGCCTAATGTTAAGTTTCCAAACGTCCCTGATGAATTTAAGGTGGAGTAACATTAACACACGTCGACTCAGCTATTTATTGATTATTAAACAATGTTGCTATCGTCTGAAGTAAGCTAGCAAGCTAACACTCTGCTCCAACATCCAACAACGGTAACTACGATGCATTATTTAATAATCTTTGCTATGACTTTATGTCGCTGTGGGCTTATATAATATTTCGAAATAATAGTAATAATGGCACTGGTAATGAAAAAAAAAAAAAGTATTTATAATTAAAAAAAAAATAATATATATATTTTTTTTTCCTCCGTTTTCGGCGCCCCCTGCGGATGACGGCGCCCCTAGCATTTGCCTATACTGCCTATGCCCAGGGCCGGCTCTGCCTACGAGCTGTGGATTTCACAGCAGCGTTCTTGTACACTGAGCTACCTGCAACTTCTCTTCTCCAGGTTCTCTTAGAGCTTTTGACTGTTTACTTTGAACATCGCACTTTGAATATGAGTTGACCATAAGACTCGAACTCATAACCTTAGACATACAAGTCTTACTCTTACAGCACGAGCTACTCTTACTGAGCTGCAGAAAGAAACGTTGCTGGTATTTTTAAATTCTAATCTGGTTCTGAAGTTCTAACATTGGAAGAAGTTCAGTTGATTGCAAGAGTTGAACTCACAACCTCAGAGATACAAGTCTCCTTCTGATGGTGTGAGCCATTCATTCTGATGATGACTCTCTGACTTACTTGGTGTACTTAACTTTCTCGTCCAGGTCAGAATTTTGAGAATTCAGAACTGGAATTTTGAGAACAGTCAGTTGAGGGACTTGAACTCACAAACTCAAACATACAAGTCCTGTTCCTCAAGCAGGAGCTATTCTTCCTGAGCTGCAGAACAATACGTTGCTAGTATTTTTAACTTCTTATTTTGGTCTGAAGTTTGAAAGCAGTGCAGAAGTTCAGTTGACAGTAAGAGTTTAACTCTCAACCTCAGAGACACAAGTCATCTTCTGATGGAGTGAGCTATTTGTGCTGTTGATCAGACAGTGAATTTCTTGGTGTTCCTGAGTTTTTAAAATTCTCAGAGTCTTTCAAACATTAGAATCATTTTAATCAGCTGATCTACTTCATCAGACAATGAAGTTGTGTTGTTCAAGTCAAAAAAGTCATAGTATATTATGTTGTCCAAAATCGGTCAAAAAAGTCATAGGATAGTATGTCGTCAAAAATCAGTCAAAAAAGTCATAGTATAGTATGTCGTCCAAAATCAGTCAAAAAAGTCATAGTATAGTATGTCGTCCAAAATCAGTCAAAAAAGTCATACTATAGTTTGTCGTACAAAATCGGTCAAAAAAGTCATACTATAGTATGTTGTCCAAAATCGGTCAAAAAAAAAGTCATAGTATAGTATGTCGTCCAAAATCAGTCAGAAAAGTCATATTATAATATGTCTTCCAAAATCACTCAAAAAAGTCATAGTATATTATGTTGTCCAAAATCGGTCAAAAAAGTCATACTATAGTATGTCGTCCAAAATCCGTCAAAGAAGTCGTACTATAGTTTGTCGTCCAAATTCAGTCAAAAAAGTCATACTATAGTATGTTGTCCAAAATCGGTCAAAAAAGTCATAGTATATTATGTTGTCCAAAATCGGTCAAAAAAGTCATACTATAGTATGTCGTCCAAAATCCGTCAAAAAAGTCATACTATAGTATGTCTTCCAAAATCACTCAAAAAAGTCATAGTATATTATGTTGTCCAAAATCGGTCAAAAAAGTCATACTATAGTATGTCGTCCAAAATCCGTCCAAAAAGTCATACTATAGTTTGTCGTCCAAAATCAGTCAAAAAAGTCATACTATAGTATGTTGTCCAAAATCGGTCAAAAAAGTCATACTATAGTTTGTCGTCCAAAATCCGTCCAAAAAGTCATACTATAGTATGTCGTCCAAAATCAGTCAAAAAAGTCATATTATAGTATGTCTTCCAAAATCAGTCAAAAAAGTCATTCTACTATATGTTGTCCAAAATCGGTCAAAAAAGTCATACTATAGTATGTTGTCCAAAATCAGTCAAAAAAGTCATATTAAGGTATGTCGTCCAAAATCAGTCAAAAAAGTCAATAGTATAGTATGTCGTCCAAAATCGGTCAAAAAAGTCATACTACTGTATGTTGTCCAAAACCGGTCAAAAAAGTCATACTATAGTATGTTGTCCAAAATCGGTCAAAAAAGTCATACTATATAGTATGTCGTCCAAAATCCGTCCAAAAAGTCATACTGTAATATGTTGTCCAAAATCTGTCAAAAAAGTCATACTATAGTATGCCGTCAAATATCAGTAAAAATAATCATAGTATAGTATGTCGTCCAAAATCGGTCAAAAACGTCATAGTATAGTATGTCGTCCAAAATCTGTCCAAAAAGTCATAGTACAGTATGTCGTCCAAAATCAGTCCAAAAAGTCATAGTACAGTATGTCGTCCAAAATCGGTCAAAAACGTCATAGTATAGTATGTTGTCCAAAATCGGTCCAAAAAGTCATAGTATAGTATGTCGTCCAAAATCGGTCAAAAACATCATAGTATAGTATGTCGTCCAAAATCGGTCCAAAACGTCATAGTATAGTATGTCGTCCAAAACCGGTCAAAAAAGTCATAGTATAGTATGTCGTCCAAAATCGGTCCAAAAAGTCATAGTATAGTATGTCGTCCAAAATCGGTCCAAAACGTCATAGTATAGTATGTCGTCCAAAATAGGTCAAAAAAGTCATAGTATAGTATGTCGTCCAAAATCGGTCCAAAAAGTCATAGTATAGTATGTCGTCCAAAATCAGTCAAAAAAGTCATACTATAGTATGTCGTCCAAAATCCGTCCAAAAAGTCATACTGTAATATGTTGTCCAAAATCTGTCAAAAAAGTCATACTATAGTATGCCGTCAAATATCAGTAAAAATAATCATAGTATAGTATGTCGTCCAAAATCGGTCAAAAACGTCATAGTATAGTATGTCGTCCAAAATCTGTCCAAAAAGTCATAGTACAGTATGTCGTCCAAAATCAGTCCAAAAAGTCATAGTACAGTATGTCGTCCAAAATCGGTCAAAAACGTCATAGTATAGTATGTTGTCCAAAATCGGTCCAAAAAGTCATAGTATAGTATGTCGTCCAAAATCGGTCAAAAACATCATAGTATAGTATGTCGTCCAAAATCGG
Organism: Solea solea; assembly: GCF_958295425.1. Taxonomy (NCBI): domain Eukaryota; kingdom Metazoa; phylum Chordata; class Actinopteri; order Pleuronectiformes; family Soleidae; genus Solea; species Solea solea. The sequence continues at coordinate 16,031,487 of NC_081137.1, read as the reverse complement.
TCCAAAACGTCATAGTATAGTATGTCGTCCAAAACCGGTCAAAAAAGTCATAGTATAGTATGTCGTCCAAAATCGGTCCAAAAAGTCATAGTATAGTATGTCGTCCAAAATCGGTCCAAAACGTCATAGTATAGTATGTCGTCCAAAATAGGTCAAAAAAGTCATAGTATAGTATGTCGTCCAAAATCGGTCCAAAAAGTCATAGTATAGTATGTCGTCCAAAATCAGTCAAAAAAGTCATACTATAGTATGTTGTCCAAAATCGGTCCAAAAAGTCATAGTATAGTATGTCGTCCAAAATCGGTCAAAAACGTCATAGTATAGTATGTCGTCCAAAATCGGTCCAAAACGTCATAGTATAGTATGTCGTCCAAAACCGGTCAAAAAAGTCATAGTATAGTATGTCGTCCAAAATCAAGCAAAAAAGTCATAGTATAGTATGTCGTCCAAAATCAAGCAAAAAAGTCATAGTATAGTATGTCGTCCAAAATCAAGCAAAAAAGTCATAGTATAGTATGTCGTCCAAAATCAAGCAAAAAAGTCATGGTATAGTATGTCGTCCAAAATCAAGCAAAAAAGTCATGTTTTGTATGTCGTCCAAAATCAAGCAAAAAAGTCATAGTATAGTATGTCGTCCAAAATCGGTCCAAAACGTCATAGTATAGTATGTCGTCCAAAACCGGTCAAAAAAGTCATAGTATAGTATGTCGTCCAAAATCGGTCCAAAAAGTCATAGTATAGTATGTCGTCCAAAATCGGTCCAAAAAGTCATAGTATAGTATGTCGTCCAAAATCGGTCAAAAACTTCATAGTATAGTATGTCGTCCAATATCGGTCCAAAAAGTCATAGTATAGTATGTCGTCCAAAATCGGTCAAAAACTTCATAGTATAGTATGTCGTCCAAAATCGGTCAAAAACTTCATAGTATAGTATGTCGTCCAATATCGGTCCAAAAAGTCATAGTATAGTATGTCGTCCAAAACCGGTCAAAAAAGTCATAGTATAGTATGTCATCCAAAATCGGTCCAAAAAGTCATAGTATAGTATGTCGTCCAAAATCGGTCCAAAAAGTCATAGTATAGTATGTCGTCCAAAATCGGTCAAAAAAGTCATAGTATAGTATGTCGTCCAAAATCGGTCAAAAACTTCATAGTATAGTATGTCGTCCAATATCGGTCCAAAAAGTCATAGTATAGTATGTCGTCCAAAATCGGTCAAAAACTTCATAGTATAGTATGTCGTCCAATATCGGTCCAAAAAGTCATAGTATAGTATGTCGTCCAAAATCGGTCAAAAACGTCATAGTGTGTAAATGTGTAAAACCTTTTCTGCTGCTTTCAGTTAGCTATACCAGTTGCAACGTCAAGGTCAACTGTGCTTCAGTTTCCTACAGCTTGCTCTCTAACATATCACAAGAATATATATAATAGTATTTCTATGTGTATCTTCTACAATGTACCCACATTAATACATTTTTGAGTAATATCAGATAATCATTAACCTTTCAAATAATAAGTTGAACAAAATACAAAACGCACATATTTCACTACATGCAACATGTCATTACTTTTGCTATTATCGAAGGCATGTGTGTGTAGATGATTCCGTTTGCGGGACAGAGATTCTCAGAGTTCTTATTGAATTTTCGGTGGCATTTTTTCTTTGCGTTTAACCTCGCGTGCACAGTGAAAACACATAAAAATAATGCGACATAATATCATTTTGTTTCTAATTAATGACAAACACGGGACGCAACTTGTTTGACAATTTTGAGCATTTTTATTTTGTTATAAAAATGGAATACATACAGTTTAGAAAGCGAATAACACTGTTCACCTCGCGATGATCATTCAACTCAGTTTGTGAATAACTCAGTAATAAAAACTGGTCTTCATCACTACAGACGGTGACACTGGACTTATTCATTTTAAGACAACATTAAAAGTTTGAGCAATACATGGTGTAAAAAAGACAATGAAGAAAAAAAATAAAATAGACGGATTTATGTCACAAACGTGTTCACTAAGCGGGCTGTTACATATGCGTGTCATCTCAAATCTGACATTAATTTAGTTTGAATCTATATAGAAACCGTAAGTTTAACCCTTGTGTGGTCACATTTCTGTTACTCAGCCAGTGCCGGAGTGGGTCTCGTGGAACCGCTTCATTTTTGGGTTTATAATTTATAAACATAACACAATCAATCGATTTTATGTTAAATGTTATGTTAAATTACTCAACAGTTGTTTACAAGCAATGTAGACATTATATATGGTTCTCTTTAGATCACATGTATTAATTAAAGTGCCACTCTTTTTTTTACATTAAACGTTAAAGCAACACACTGTGTAAAAGTACAGTAAAGAAGAAGATAAATCTGGACAGACTTAGAAACACTGGTACATGTTACAGAGGTGTTCACCATTACATTACATTTGTATCTTAATTTAAATTATCATTTGATAGTCTAAGATAACATAAGATCGTCCTTTATTCGCCCCGCAGTGGGGGAATTTAGTAAAGATAAAGACGATAAATAATAAATGTGCATTTCCAAGAAGTACACTATAGAAAGATTTAACAATAAGACTATAAAAAGTTAAAAGAAAGATTTTTTTTTCAGTTTGCAGAATATATACAGTATGGCCTTGATATTTACATTATAAACAGTTTGAACATGGGATAAAAATGCAATAAATGACAGTATATTGCTGTTGTAGTGCGGTCTATATGGCAATATCAACTTTAATCATTTTCAGGTTGTTGCTTATGTTTAAGTTTCCCTGTCATCAGGAATCTGTACAGGAATTTAATCGGAGTGTGATGATAATAATAATAAAAAATAATAATAATAAGAAGAAGAATAACAGCAGAAAAAACATTGAATATCTTTAAAATAAGGTCATTATTCATCATCACCAGCAGCACTAACTCACTTCAGATCCCTGAGGGAAATATTACTAGACGTTTCCAAAACACCTTCACATAAGTCATCAATCCCTCAACTTATTTATTTATTACTCTTATAATATTATGGGCTGTTTCCGAGTGGCCGAGCTGTGGGGCCGGTGTTGCGCGCTTTCTTATGTAAATGCAGGTCTGACATCAGCAGTGAGATCAAAGAAGGGCAGGGGTACTTAGAGCCGAGACTGCCCCCACTCCCACTCACACTCTCTCACACTCTCTCACTCACCGGGCTCAAGCTCACAGCTGCGCGCACACACACACACTCACACACTCTGTCTCTGTCTGTGTCTGTGATACACACCATGCGTACCTGTGCGGAGCTACTCTCTACCACCCAGTGCTGGATTTTACCAATGAATCAGGCTGAGATTTAACACAGAGACAACACAACACTCGTGAAAGGATACTTGAACTACTTTTCTTCTATTTGTCCTACTTGATCCTGTGGAGAGAAGTGACCGGCGCTGCTGCTGCTGCTGTCGCTGCTGCCGCTGCTGCTGCTGCTGTGAAGGTGAGTTCCAACTTGTCCGGCTGGAGGAAGAAGGTTCCAGTGCGCGCACAAGCGGCTGCAGCTCCACTGGCTCTGGCGCTACAGTGACGTTATGTGTGTGTATTGTGTCGTTATGCGGTGCGTATTCGTGCGCCAAAAAAAAACTGGGATAAATTTAGAGTGCGGTTTTTATTCAGTGAATGCAAAGCTGATTGCTTTGTCCGAGGACACGGTGTGTGGATGTCGAGGCGCGACCTGCGTTTGTAAAGAAGTGCAGATCGAGCTGAGATAAGTGTGAAAGAAGCGTGTTTTAAATTAGTTTTATTTTCCACTCATTTTTTTTTAAGAAAAAAAGTAACAGATCTTTCACTTTAGAAGGAATATCTTAAAAATGAAATGTTTTTTTTAGATTCCGTTACATTATTGATTCTTAGTTAGTATTTTCCATTAATCACCAAATGTTACCATTGCTGGCCACTTTATCTTTGCGCTCGCGCTCACACACACACACACACACACACACTGGTCAGTCAGTGTGTGTGTGAGCGCGTGTTCGGCCTCTTCAGGGAAAAGTGGAGCTGCCATTTATAGTCTATAAACACTTGTGACCAAATGTGCTTTTAAACATCCAAAGACCGTGACTTAGTCAAACAGATCAGACGCCGAGCAGCGAGTAAAGACTGTAAACTAGTCAGAAAGTCGATATGATAATGACTTTATTATTATTTACAGCCCGCTGGCCAGAGAGCACTGATACTGGTGAATGAGTGTCAACACGCACACAGAGAAGTTTCACTGAGCTCATTTAAATGACGACGAGCAGTGATTTCACACACTTTGTGAAAAGGCCCATTAACAGATTGAACTTCAAACACATCTGATAATGTCCCGTCCATCTAATCTGATCTGTCCTCTACTCTGTCATTTCACTCATCTGTTCTGTCCTCTGACTAATGTCCTCTCCCCCGGATCTATCTGTCTTCGGACCTGTCCCCCAGTCTGTCCATCTAAACCCTGATCTGTCTTCTTATCTGTCTTCTCACTTATCTCCTTATCATTCATCTGCTCTTTCTTCTGACTGATCCTCCCTGGTCCATCTGTCCTACTTCTTACTTCTTCTTTGGTGTTTTTGTGGACGCTGGCATCCGCACTGTCGCATTACTGCGTCCTCCTTTTCTTTCCATTGCACAGCGAAAAGTCCTCTTTCTGAACTGATCGCTTTCACTCTGTTGTCCCATGTTCTGCGGAGCAGAGAAATAAAAGTGTGTAAATAAAGAAGCTCAGTATGAAGTAAGTCCGCTGTGCCATTAACTCAGCCGTCTCTAAAATGTGATTTTATATTATAGATTTGATTTGAATGTAGCTGTAATATAATGATATCTCCTGGTTTGAAATACAGAGACAGCGCGTGTCATTCACCGTTATCTCTTGTTTCTATTTTGCTATGGAAGAAGAAGAAGAAGAAGAAGTACTGTACTGAACTGTAACTGTTGATATTACAATCATTATCTTTTACAGTCGTATGAGTTTTCCTGGGACTATATTTCGCCGCTTTTTGGTTCTTGTGTGTCTTAAAGTGAACTTCTCCAAATGTACAAACTACAGCTCACACACACAGTTACTCGGCTAAAACTATGGAGAGTCGGAGGGCGGTCCGTTTTTGGCACAGCAAAGTCACTGATATTGTTTATTGTGTTCATTGCAGAATTTAGAAGAGGAGGAGGAGGCCGTGCCGTGAGCTCTGACTTCTGAGTTTGAACCAAAATAAAAAAACACTCCAACACTCCATTTTTATTTGTGTCCTGTGTGAAGTGGAACCACTGTCCAACCATGAGGAGAAGCTTGCATGTCCTTCCTCTCAGTGTGCTCACGGCTCTGCTGCTGTCTCAGGTCTGCTCTGGCATCAAATGGCTGTAAGTATTCCCCATTCATTTCTCACCGGCATTCACACTGTCTTACATTGTCCCCGTGGCCCTTTGCCGCATGTCTCGGTGTTTTACGGTGTCGAGGGCCCCACAGCAGCTTAGAAAAGGGCCCCAGCATTCCTGAGGCAGCTCCTGCTCGAGGCAAAGGCTGTGTGTCTTGTCCACGTGTATCTGATGGAGGAGTCCCTGGATTAGCTGGCAGTTCTTGAGCTTATGAATGGAAACCCGCTTTGATTTATTAACTTGAGCGCAGCTCCCCCTGAAAGGAGACGACATGTTTTAGCTTGAAGCCGCGACTCTTTACCTCCCGCTGTACAAACACGACACGATAAGAACAGGAAATAAGATGATGAGGTGTCACGGTGCCGCAGACAGCGCCAGTGATGTCACTGGCCTCTGCCTGTAGTCTCATCAGTTTAAACATAGCCACTGTTGAATAAATCTGCTCTGTTGATTGGTCATACTGAACACCACACTGTTTTTATGGCACAGGCAAAGTAAACCAGGCTTTTATGAATAATTTTGGAAAGAAAAATAAAATTCCCAGACTGCCTTTTTTTATTTATTTTTTTATTTTAAGAAAATATGTTATGTCTTAACTGAATGTTTGGTATATATTCTTATAAACCTTTGGAGGTCTTGTTTATTTCTTGATCTGGGTTTTTTTACGCCACGACTGTCTGGAGTGGCCTCGCCAGAGTCACATCAGATGACTAAAGCAGATGTTGCCATGAGAGCAGCGACGAGATGGCATGTGCTTAATCTAAGCGAGACGCCGCGCGGCGTTGATAAAGCGGAGCGGCGCAACGCAAAACAGATGCAGCTGTAAACACCTGTGAGTGCTGGGTTACCTCAAGACGAGCGGAGTCACAGTCTATCGCCCGGGCACAGAGTGACGGCCCCCATCGGCCCCTAATGCAAAACAGGCCAAGGTGCACTGGTTTCTCACGAGCTCTCTCCGAAAGAACGCGACGCGCGGGGAACAGAGATCACAGCCGACCTGCTCAGCCTGTGGTTTCTCCATCACGTTCACCCTCAATAAATCTGAACAGTTTGAATCAACTCAAAAGGTGGAGCGCTTTTAGTCGGGGCGTAAAGGCCTCGCGTTGAACTGGGGCCACAGAGGAAGACGCTGCAAATGGACAGCAGATCAGTGTAGTCCTTCATCTGACTGAAGTTAGGGGTGTTTTTTTATTTTATTTATTTACTTATTTACTTGTGTCAAGGCCCTCTTCTGTGTTTCAACAAAAGAAAGTCACCGAAGCCAAGAACATGTCACTTATACTTTATGAATCCACAGCTGACCCTCGTTCCCCTGGGATTTTCACTTTGATAAGATGGTTCTATTCTGTGACACGGGCCAAAATATTTCCCTGCCTGAAGCACTATCTGTTTCGACTTTTCAAACATCAGTTCAAAGCCGATGCATCTCACAGACTCGGAATAAAACCGCGAATAGAACCCAGACAAGCTTAAGAGCATGCTCTCGATGTGTCCACAAACACAACAACATTTCACAACACATAAAGGAAAAAATTGCGGAAAGAAACGTGTGATTATGCAATTGTCGCCATTATTATTATGCTACTAATAAAATGTACGTGTATTGTCTTTTTCTCTGTCCCGTCATGCAGAGCGCTGTCCCACGTTCCGACGTCTTTGCACGTCAACCAGACTCACCACTGTAAGCTGCTGCCCGGCCTGGTGTCCTCCCAGGCTCAGCTGTGCCGCAGCAACCTGGAGCTCATGCAAACCATTATCCAGGCGGCGCGCGAGGTCAAGAAGACGTGTCAGAAGACCTTCGCCGACATGCGCTGGAACTGCTCCTCCATCGACATCCCCGTTGACTCCCCCAAGTATCGTCCAGACCTCGACCGAGGTACGGTCATAAAAAGTTTGGAATGACAAGCATCGACTCTGTTGATTCCAAGGAGCCGCTCCAAACTTCTTCTTTCTTTCTCTCTTTCTTTTTTTTTTTTGTTTTAACCCACAAGAGTCTAATGTATATTGTCACGGCTGACATTCAATGAATATCCAAAACCCGGGGTCACAGAGTCCTGCATGTACTGTGGTTCAGTTTACAGTAACTGGTGAAATGATCTTCCGGCCTTTAATGGTGTCTTTGCTCGGATGCCACAATAAATTTTTGAGAATGCATGTACATGACAGCTTTCTAGAGAACAGCGATACCTGCAGAATCATTTCCTTTTCAAAAATTGTTTCTGGTTTTATGATGACATGTGGCCTCATCTTTCCGTCTTTTAAACTCTCGGCCAAACGAGTCAATTTTGGGGGGCTGAGGAGCCTACAGCTGAAGCTGTAATTTGAGAATACCTCCTTTCACAGCCTGTGTATATTCTGTATGATTTAATAATTGGCTTGTTTTTTTCTGAATCCTACAGTCGTACTGTGTCCGACCACATATGTGTTTGCTCTGCAGTCTGATTCTTTTGCCTGAAGGTCTTGGAATCAGCCAGAGACTGTTGCAGTTGCGTTTTGGCAGGGGTTGGGGGAGCAGAGAGGGTTTGCACAGCTCCCTAGGAGACACATTGCCAAATGAACAGTTTGCAGTGAGCAGGAAATGGCTCATCTCTGTCCAGGCATAGCTTTGATCTAACCAGCCCTCGGTCATTCATGATTTCTTCCCTTACTCTCAGTTACTCCCCGGCCTTTAACATATGTGCTATCAGTGTATGCGCGTCACTGCCAATTACATCAGCGCTCACTCTGCATTATAGCGTGTATAGATAGATACATTTTGTGCATGCAGTCGTTTTTTTTTTTGACAAGTTAAAAAGGAAATAAAACGTGTGGAGAGTCAATTGTATTTCATGACAAAAAATAGATATTTTATGACCTGTAGTGCTGTAACTATTTATCTAATCCATTGGTTCTCAAACTTTTTATACCAGATACCACAAGAGAAAATATCGAGCTCTCGAAGTAACAACATTATCGCCAACGTTCAATTATTTACAGGAGGGGGTCATTTGCTCTCTCATCATCCTCCTCTTCCTCACATATGTTTCACACACTGATATAGTGAAATTAGATTAAGATGGAGCGAGAGAAAAAAGTATTATTATTATTATTATTGTTTTATTTGTCTCATTTTCTACAAAATTCCTCAGCTCCACTCGCAATCACATACCCCAGTATATACAGTAGAAGGGTATTTTCTGATTTTCTCCAAGTACCACAAGAGGAATCTCGCGTACCACCCGTGGTACACGTACCACAGTTTGAGAACCATGGATCGAGCCGATCCCACAAAAATACAATTTAAAACATTTGCAAAAGTTCCGGCTGCTAAATTGTGAGGATTTTTCGTTACATTAAATGACATTTCTAGTTTCATGTTGAAGCAGAGTTCAACTGTGATTGGTTCACATGACGGCCATGTGTGTCACACAAGCACAGAGACAAAACACTGTTCACACCAATACAGAACAATACTGAACAGATGTTTGCACTACCACGGGTTTTAGTATTCATCCACTGGTCAGCACTGAATATGATTTTCTTCATGTGTGTGCGAAATCATCTTTGAATGGCTCTGTATGGCAAATTTAACTTCTCCCTTTTGTATCTTTATAATTTTGGCTTTCTACTCCCTACAGGAACGAGGGAGTCCGCGTTCGTCTACGCTCTCTCCGCCGCGACCATCAGCCACACCATAGCGCGGGCGTGCACCTCCGGAGACCTGCGTCTGTGCTCCTGTGGTCCGATCCCAGCCGAGATCCCGGAGCCGGGATATCGCTGGGGCGGCTGCGCCGACAACCTGCACTATGGTTTGATCATGGGCTCCAAGTTCTCCGATGCCGCCATGAAGATGAAACGCTCGGGCTCCCACGCCAACAAACTCATGCACCTGCACAACAGTGAAGTAGGCAGACAGGTAAGACATGGACCGATTTTTGCTTATCCTATAACAAGTGGGGAAAAAAAGCCTATACTACATATTTAGTCTTTGACTTAAATGGTTTTTGACCAGTGGGAATGTATTTAATCAGCATTCACTCCCAGGTCGAATGACTCTGCAATTCACGCAGGTTTTTGTTGGCTTCATCTCCAGTTGTCATTAGTGAACACGCTAATTTATTCTTCGTCTGCTTCATTTCTGGCAGCAGTGCAAAGTCTGGCATCATTTCAGGCACTTATACGTGCATTCATACTCTGGCTGTTACCATAGCTGTTAGCTATGTGAAGCTTTTATTTACTACTTGGGAGAGTTTTATTTAATCCTACTTGTGGGTTTGAGCCTGGTTATACCCACTCATTTCAGCCTGTAATGAGCTCTTTCTAACCTCAATGTCTCCTGTCTTCAATGTCCAGGCTCTGAGAAATGCGCTGGTGATGAAATGTAAATGTCACGGCGTATCCGGCTCCTGCTCTATAAGAACTTGCTGGAGAGGACTGCAAGACCTGAGGGACATCGCCATGGACCTGAAGACCAAGTACCTGTCTGCCACCAAGGTGGTTCACAGACCCATGGGGACACGCAAGCAGCTGGTACCTAAGGATATTGACATCAGGCCCGTGAGGGAGAACGAGCTGGTCTACCTGCAGAGCTCCCCGGACTTTTGTGCCAAGAATGAAAAGCAGGGATCTGCCGGCACACAGGGCAGGTGAGAGGGTCACTGTGTTTGCTAATGATAGATCTCTGTTGTTCGGCGTGAGTGACAGACTCAAAACAGCTGACAAACAGGAAATGGATGTGTGCTCAACCAGGATGTTGACTCTCATGAGGTGTTGGCACCGTTTGGTTTGGAGACCTGGCTGATAACAGCGAGTGGCCCTGAGAGCGCTCTGTCTGTGGCTTGTCTGAGCATGTGTCAGTGGACAGGCCCCCGTGACTGGAGTGCTTGTTCTGCTATCTGAAACAATGACTAATGCAGTTATTCTTGGGACTGAGTGCACCAGAGCTGATATTGATTGAAGAGGGCCACACAAATGGGGAAATAGTTAATGGTCCCCAAAGATAAAGTGTGCATACTTGTGCTACTCACATCTAGTGTGTGGTCTGTGAGAAGTTAAGCCTGATTTATGGTCACTGTAAGCCTACGCACGTATAGTTGTGCACTGGTGTTTTAGTGTTGCCCTGCAATGCACCGCCAATCACCGAGAAGGTGGTGGCAGATTTCTATGCCATCATGTAGAATTTCCTCCGGTCTCTTTGTGTTTGGCTTCCACACAGAGACCCCACAGAATTTGCTGCCACGACGAAGAAATCACACAAACTATGGACATGGTGTTTTTGTTAAATATCGCACACTGTGGGACTGGCTACGTCATGTATTTATGCCGCTCTTACAGATATGCAGAGGACATGTCCCCCATATCAAGGGACACTCAGGGTGCCTAATGCATCCCTCACAGCCTGATAATTAAGGCCGAATGACGTGGCACCCACTTAGCTGCCATCATGACATGAACTCGCGCAGTAACCGTTCAATATGTGTAGAGCTGCAATTAAGGATTATTTTCATAATCGATGAATCTGTCGATTATTTTCTCGATGAATCGTTTGGTCCATAAAATATCAGGAAACCTTATCATGTTTTTTCCACAAACCAAAATGATTCACTTTGAATGATTTCTTTGTTATCCAGAGCAAAGAAATGAAGAAAATATTCACATTTAAGAAGCTTGAACAATCGAAAATCTTGTTTTAATCACGAAAAAAAGCTTCTAATTCAAAATACTTAATTTAGTTATCGATTAATCAATTAATTGTTTCAGCTCTAAATATGTGCCTGTTCTCTGTATTTTTGTGAGTATGCTGGTGTACTGCACAAAGTTGAAACCTGTCGAGTTGGATAGTTATGAGATTAACAGTCAGACGGATAGATAGACAGGAAGATGTGCGACACTGGTGTTCTCAAATGAGTAAATGTCAGTGTTTGTTCTGGAGTTAGAGTTTTGCGGCAGGGAAAGTGAATTTTAGCAGCAGCTTCTCGTGCTCCAAGTGTTACCACTCGTCCAAAAAAAGAAATGTCATGGCCTTGGGAAGAGACACACTACTTAAGTCTGTCCTTTTGTCTGAAATGACATTATTGCATTCGTGCCTAAAGCTGCAGATGTGAACTGCAGATTGTGCGGCCCTGTCCTCTCGCTCAGCTTAGCGCAGAGCAGTGATATAACAAGATCTTGCTCCTGACAACCCTTGACTGTGTGGGGGTTTCTGTCTATTTCCCAGCTCTCAGCGATGTAATAAACCTGTCTTACACTCCGTCCCTCCTCCTCCTCCTCCTCTTTCACTCCCAGAGGAGCCATCGGCTCAGCATCGCTCTCAGCATACTGGTCATTAACACTCCGCCATCATAAAACAATGCAATTATGTGAAGAGGGCAAGCTAAAGAGAGGGAGGGCAGTGCTGTGTATTCAGCCAGATTTATGACGGGGGCTATTCAAGACACCTCGGGCTTCTGGAATGAGAGGCTCCGAAAGCATCCACTGCCCAAAGACGGCCAAACAAAAAGGCAAATGAATGAAAAACATGTTTGGAAGACGGAGCGCACAAAAGGTTAAAGCACACCGGTCGGTCAAGCACTTTTAAAGGACTATTGTGGCCTTTCTTTAAGGCTGCGAGATGGAGCAAAAGTGTTTGAGAATGAGGCCGTAAACTGCATTGTGTCGGGCAGGAAACCAAAGCGGAAATATGTGTTACCCCTCCACATCTCGGCTTTCTGACTAAATTTTTTTTTTTTTGTTGTCCTCTGTGCTACGTTTCAGGCAGTGCAACAAAACGTCCATGGGCAGCGACAGCTGTGAGCTGATGTGCTGCAGCCGCGGCTACAACCCCTACACGGAGAAGCTGGTGGAGCGCTGCCACTGCAAGTACCACTGGTGCTGCTACGTCACCTGCAAGAAGTGCGAGCGGATCGTCGAGAGATACATGTGCAAATGAGTCACCCAACCCCCCCCATCCGCCCGCCCGCCCGCCCGCCCGCTGCCGGCCACATCAGCAGTCCTCTTCATGTACTCAGCCCACCCGAGGCTCCAGATTAACCAAAGCACTACAGTACAAAGAAGGCTTAATCTTGCCTGAAGCTTTAGCATGTGTATCTCAACGAAGAAGTGGTCTTTTCCTTGTATCACTATCAATTTTTTTTGTAACAAAATCTCTGTGCTGCCAGTCAGACTTCTGTCATTTTTTGCGTCACAAACCTGGATGTGGCGCGTGGGACAACAGCCCCAGTCGTCTTATGAGAAGACCACCGTCCTCATGGGTTCTTTTTCTTTGTCATGTTAATGATTATAAATTCCCCACACCGGGGATTTTGAAAGTCTATTTTATTATATGTCTATTAAAAAAAGAAATAATATTGGATTTTATGCTGGAAGGAGAGGATTTTGAGACTTTTACATATTACTTTATTCCATGGGATTTAAAGGGTTCTAACGGAACCGTGTGGTACTTTTTTCAGGTACTATTGAGACTTTTTCCCTCCGCAGGAAAATGGATGATAGAGGAAAAGGGAACACAAAGGGAACTTCAAGTACTTTTCAATCATGGAAAATTTTTGTGGTTGATGTTTTTGGACTCTCACCATGGGTCCAGCGTGGATCACGACGTGCCTGCATCCCTGTGGATTGGAGAGAGGACAATAATGAGCTTGGTGAAATGGTGCATTATCTCCGTTATGTCTGACCGACCTTTGCAGGCAGTTCAAAAATATATTTTATTTTTTAGAGCATATGAGCTGAACTCATTGATTTTGTAAACCACTTTTGTGTGGATGTACATACTGCTATTTTGTATACTGAAATAAAGAAAGAAGTATTTATAAAATAATTAAATGACCTTCACCATGATCTTTACATCGGATGCTGCACGTTTTGTCCTCCTTGTGCCGCTCTGTTAGTAACATTCCTGTGTCGCTTTTGTCTGCTATGTCCGACATTCATTACTTTTTTAACCAGAGATCATTAAGTGGAATTTACAGCAAAACCAAGACTCATAAAAATAACAGTTTACCACCACTTTTAGCTCAGTATGACTGCAGGTCCGCACAGTCAATAATGAGTTGTAGGGTTCACTCTGTGAATCACTCAAACCCTGGGAAAGTGTTTGTTTGGCCATTCCACCTCCTCACAAAGGCCATTACACTCCTCACAAAGGGTTTTTGTCACTCCCACCCCGGCTTTAACACTCAAACATTCATCTGTCTCAGAGCCAGACCTCCAATGAACAAATATTGAATTAGAAAAAAAAAAAAAAATCTAATTTATTTAGAACATAAAGCGAGAGTAGTTCTGTCAGAGGGAACAGACCTGGTACTGTGAGGAACCCAGATTTTACCCTCTGACCAGCCTTGTGTTGGCTAAAGTGGTTCTCATGATTTTACACCGACAGAAATAGCTGTGGGAGATATAAGGGCCCGTGCTGTGAGCTCACATGACGCCAAGCTGCAGTCTCACTGTGGATGAACTCACACACACACACACACACACACACACACACACACACACACAGAAACGCACAAACTACCAAAATGACTGCCTACACTAAAACAGGGCTGAGGGAAATGTCACCAACCACTCATTTACAGACATTTTATGACGCTCATTTCATGATTTTGGATAAACGTGTAAGTTAGGAAGAGTTAATTAACTTTATACATTACAAAAAATGATTGACATTTAAAGATGCTGAATATAAGAAAAAAAAGCTTTAATGTTCTCAGTATCAAGGATGATGGATGATTTTTGAGGAGTAACTAAATAAAAACAATGAAAAGAAGTGTTGTTGTAATTTTCATATCCGTTGTACGTTCCGGTTTCACAAGTTTGGTTTTCTTGGGGGGGGTTTTTTGTGCAGAGGCCGTTGAAATTCATTTCTCAGTTTGACGAGTACTTATACAGAGTTCACAATTGTTTAATCTGTCTCACGCAACGTTTCCCAACAGACTGTGTTTTCGTCTGTCTTCATTCCTCGCAGATTACTGGCATCGCCGTCGCATGGTAACGGTGTTCTCACGACATATGATATTACAGTTTGAACACCAACCAAGCGCGCCGTGTGGCGAGCCTCCCATGTTGGAAGCACACCCGTTCGTGTGATGGCACCATTGCAATCAGTTTAAAAGCAGCACACACACAGTGAGCGAGTGAGGAGGTGTCTTGGTTTGGACGCAGTGAGTGCAGGTGAGTGGGGGTCTGCTCCATCTGCACACGGGCCTGTCCGTCGACAGCCTCAAGGATTCCTCAGTCACTGGAATTCCTCAGCGTGGCAGTTGAGGACAACAATAGTGTCTGTATGTGAGTCTGTGTGTGTGTGTGTGTGTGTATGAGTCAGTCCACCCACTGCTGTCTGTCACTGAGTTCACTGCTACAGACACAAGAAGCCTCCTCACCGACTGAGGACATGCGGAGTCAGTACGTTTCCATGCGTGGTCGGGTCAAGCTGTGGTTATAGCTCGACTCTGCTGTTTCATTGGACTCCTGTCCTTGTCTCTGTACACAAACACTAACAGGGAATAGACTGAATGAAGTGTGTGCCGCCTCCGCTGTGCTGTGTGACCGTATGCCCCCTTTTAGCTTGTGTTAGTATTCGGTGTTTCCCGGTTGCCCTCCTTGACGGTTCCAAAAATGCACCAGTCTATATTTCGCCATGTTTTTCCCTCGTTGTTGTCATCTTCTCATTCCTACTGGTTGCCTTGTTATTTCCAGGTCAAACTGTCGAGCATGTACAGAGCACTTTTTGACATTTGTATTTTTCAAACATCATGTAAACCTCTCGACTGTCCTGGAAGCAGATGACGTGACGAAAAAGTGTATTTCAAACAATTCAAACGCTCTAAGGACTGATAATAAAGGAGTCAGTTGAACTCTCGGTGGCATGCCTCACAAAATTATCACAAGTTACATCTTCTTTCAATTCAATCATCCAGGAATGCACTGAAGTTACAACATCTTTCCAAGGTAAATATTTAATTAAAATTGAGAAACACACTGGAACACACACTGAAGCCACATTAAAACCAAAACCAAAATAATGACATTAGCGTAATTTCATCATGCCTCTGCAGATTAGAACTGGCCTTCAGTTTGACCTGTTTAGTCTGGAAATGCCGAACCTGGCCACTGTTATCATTAAGCCGTGCGACTATTCAGCTGACCCCCGTCTAACCCCAGCGAGACGCCTCGCTTTGGGCGCACCGCGCTCTGCGCAATAGAGGACGTCATGTAAGGAATGAATGTGCCCGTGACACGAAACTGCTGTTAACATGAATTCCGTCCACATTCCTCCATCAACACAAAACTGCTGTGGAGCGCATGGAGCAGAGCAGTCACTGTGCGGGTGAACGGCTCATGAATGGGCTGCCATTTTGAACAGGATCAGGTAAAAAAAACACTCAGCTTTAGAGTGGCTTTCATTCAGGCTGTTGAGGACCAATTGTGTCAACAACAACAAAAAAACGGAACTAATCGCCTCGGCAGTTTGTTTCTTTCTCTCTTTGTCACAAAGTGTCTAAGTAACTCACCGCGGTAGCTGTGACCTCTCGCTCTGTGGGAATTGGCCCCGTAATAGAGAAGGAAAAGAGGATATTAATGGAGAGCAGTGAAAATATCAGGGGTTAATGTCAGTCGGGACAATATAAAGCCAATTGCCTTTGTGTGGGCCACAGTCAGGGTAACTGGCTGTGAACGAGGGAGACAAAGAATTTGGCAGGAGTGGTAAAGGCTTTCAGATGTACTGACCCGTACTGTAAATGGACTTTTGTGAACCTCACCCTCACCCCCACCGTCACCCTCCAGCCTTTAAATAGGAACCCAGCAGTACGTGCTGTTAAAGGCAATTTTCTGTATTGATGTGTGTGTGTGTGCGTCCTGCGGCATGTCGCTGGGAGACGGCAGATCATGCAAAGCATGCAGCTCTGTCGATTAAGACAAAGCAGACAGTGACACCTCCGGGAGTGTTTAGTTGGAAACTGCTTTGGCCAAAGATCTTGAGGTGATTCCAAATCAAGATTTATGACACAAAAAGGAACTAATCCTAAATTTCACTACTTTTCTTATGCACCGTACTTATTTTATTTACTTTAATATTTTTTTTAAACCGACATCTTGTCTGTGTTTTATGCTATTAATAGCTCAGTTTTCTTTCTCCTTGTGTAATTCGTCCCTGCATATCCAGATCCATGTGTCTTTTGTTTCGGGTAAATTGTTGTTATGCGTGTTGGTTGGTTGGTAATGACTGAAAAACTAAACCCGAGTGTTTTAGATCACATACAAGTGAAAGCAGTAGGGCACTGATTTAAAAGAGTCGAAATAATCAAACCGCTTTTATCTGATTTTTTTTTTTGTGCTGTCAGTTTCACACGTCATTAACGGCGTTAACGCAAACCCATTATAACAGCGTACATTTTTTTATCGCAAGATTAACGTTCTTTTTGGCCTAGCAAACTTTGTAGTTTTTTTCACATGCTGTTGCAACAACTAGTAACGTTAGAAAAACGACAACACCGCACCTGATCTAGCCAGAGGCACGTGCGAGCTGATCCACTTTTCTATGCTGATAAGAGCATTAAAATGAGAAAAAATAATGGGACAAAAAAATCAAGGGACATTTAGAATAGATAAAAATGTGGGATTAATTGCGAGTTAACTATGACATTAATGCAATTAATCGCGATTACATATTTGAATGGTTTGACAGCACTAGTATTTTTAAAATAAATTGAAGTAGGAGCAGAAATGTGCAAAGCTGATACTGATTTTTTTGATTTTTGCTGTGGTCAGACATTTTAAACAGGAGCTAGACTATTTTTATTTTTCTGTCATGACTCATGATGAGGCTCACGAGGTAATGACAAAAGATCTGTGATTGAATACAGAAAACAAAGCAGGAGAGTTGGCTCGATGAGCAGATGGACGTGTAGTTTTAAAAGTAATATATTACAGGAAAAAATTTAAAAGACATTTTTTTTCTGTTTTACTCCGTCTACAAAGTTGTTTGTGATAAAAACACAACACGTTTTAAACGCTGTGACAGTGAATGGACGCCTATCTGGACGGCAGAGCGTCACTTTGACTATCAAAGGCAAGACGCATGAAAAGAGAGTGAGACTGAATTAATATGGATCAAAGACACAGCGAGCCAAGTACTCTGGGAAAAGCAAACACTGCTCCGTGTAATCACAGTAAATCTGTGAGCGAAAGGGCCGACAGAGCAGAGCTGCGCCCTCAGTCAAGGAGTCAACAAACCCAGGGGAAAAAATAGCTAACTAACTAACATCACTGAGAGGGGTTAAAGAGGGGAAACAGCACGGCTTCATTCACATGAAGATTAGTGCAACACCGCCATGTTTGCCTGCTGTCTGGCTGAGTTAAACTGAGTAAACTTCATCATGTAATTCGAGGGAAGAAATCAGGTCAGAAATGTGAAAGCGACTTCAGTCACGGTTCTCTTGTTGTGTGTGTGTGTGTGTGTGTTCTGTGAGGAATTTGGGAGAGACTATTTTATTCACTGACGTGAAACCTTCCCACTGTTGGAGGCCTGAGCGAAAAAAGGCCAATGATGGAAAACATTCACCTCGCCAAAGGCATTAAGATCAGCTGTGATGATCCGGTAAACGGAACGACCCGGCCCCCCACACCGACCGCAGATGAGTTAAGGCGTCAGGCCAATTGCCTTTGCATTTCATCACTCTGCATGGAGTGTTCTTTTCACTGTAATGTCCTGATCTAACAGTCAGCTGCCATGAGCTGCCCGGTGCACTGGTGTCACGCATCAACACATCAAAGACGGCTGGTTAATGGCAGACATTACAAAATGGTGCGCAGGAGAACAAAGCCTCTGCCGTAGGATTATTACAGTTAAAACATGTAAGACTTTTCCTTTTTCATCGAGGGAGGTTGTTTCACTTTTTGCACTTTTTTGTTTTTTCAATGCCTGCGCCAGATTTACAGATTTTTATGTGTTGCAGATGTTCATGGTTAAATCATTAATTCTATTTTAAATATTTCTGTGAAGTGAGGGACGGATTTTATTCGATCGCTGTTGAATCAGAGAATATTTTGCGACATTTGGAAGAGAACAATAAAAGTGTCCAGCGCTGCACTGATTTGTGGATCCTCGTTTGAAACACAGAGGAGCGCAGGCATTCTTTTGGTTCATTGTCCATTTTTATAAAGTAAATGCACAAGTGGATATTGTAGGAGGACGACTTTGTTTGTTATATAGCAACACATTGAAAACAGATGTAAGGCCTGTTTATTTCTAAAGGAAAAAAATAAGGAATAATCCACAGTCACAGTCAATTGTGGCCTAAAGGTTGACTGTGAAATGCCTTCTTCTTTGAGGTTTTTATTTCACGAGGCTGCTGATCACCACACAGCTCAGGCTGAACACGAGAACACGAGGACAAGCCTAAGTGCTAAAATTGCTCCTCTGCTTCCTTTGACAGCCACAGCCACAGTTGCTGAGTGGATGAAACAGACGCACACAGACAGACACAGACACAGGCGTATGAGCTCAGTGCACGGCTCAAATCATCCATGATCTGGTTAAATGCCGCTTGCTCTCTCAAGTGATCCAAATGAATGGCTGAGACGCAGGATTCAGACATTTCTCCTTTTCGCTGCAACTCAAGCACAGCACAGTAAATCAATCTCCTGCTCTCGCAAATCTTTCAACTGGGGCTCTAATTTAAAAGAGCTAATTTTTTTTGCGGGGGGAGGGAAAGCAATAGAGGGAATCAACTTTATGCACATGCATATTTGTTTCAGTCGCTCCGACGTTTGTAACAAAGAGGTCATTTTGATTGGTCGCCAGATTACCCCTCACCCCTCTTTAATTGCTTCCATATTTCTCAGCCCGAATGAGGTAATACCATTTATTCGGCGAGAGCCTGAGTGAGATGGACAACGGGCAAAGTCATTATGTGTGATTTGCACGGTTTGATGCACTGATTTGATTTGTGATTGGTGGAAAAAGAGTTAAAAAAAACAACAACTGGAAACTGTGTTCCATCATCAGTCATCGGCAGCTACTGAACATGAAACAGGTGATGAAATATTAAGAGCTTCACCAATTTTAAAAAGACCAAATCAGCAAATCAGCTTCTGTTTTCTTGTCAAAGTCCCCAGCATCAAATCCCTCTCTGACCTCAGCCTTGTGATACTCAGTGATAGCCTGGAATAAGGTAAGCTAATTTTACTTTAAGTTTAATTAAAGGTGAAATGGTTATTGATCCATTATTTTGTAAGAACTAGTGAAAATCAAGTGATCTCCTGCACTCAATTTTCAGTTATGGGGAAATCTGGCCTTTGAACAAATCAAAGGGCAGTTGAGAGAGAGAGAGAGAGGTCACTCGTAGTGGCTCCTTTATCTGATCTGCATACAGCTCTCTTTGGAGGAAAGGTTGCTATTCTAGCATTGATAACAAATGTCTACACTTCAAAGTAACCTTAAATAAAACTGTGATCAATATCGTCTAAGTGTTTCAGACGTGAAGAAATGGCCTCGGGTCATCTGTCATATATAAAAGGGAGTGTCTGTCAGCACTTATTTAATAAGAGAAGAGAAGCTTCGATTCCAAAATGCCTGTATTAATATTTTGCAGATTTGTTTCTGGAAATTCTGGCTACAGCACCTTTGAAATTGATCTGATTTTGTTTTCTTTTAAATGTTATAACATTTGTAACAGACTTTATGACCGGTATCAGTTCAGATGATATTGTCTTCTCCAGGTTAACTGCTGAACACGTTTATTGCTACAATAAAAGACACAAGGCAGGATAAAAACTCTACAACTGAGGACAGTTTGATGATATTATACAGAAATGATGTTGTAATGCAGCATCAAAGAATCGGGCAATGGAAAACATTTCCTTAAATGTAATATTTCTAATATTTTTACATTTTACACGGCGTTGGAAGAAGAAAAACAAAAACAAACGACTGTGTTAGTCTGACTAAAACCAGACACTTAGAATAATACATGTCAACAAAAAACATGTGAAACTGTACTCTAAATCAAATTTCTCAAAGCTGGACTAACACATCCGGATAATGCGATTGAGTCAAGCTACTACTGCATGTCAGACCAGAGTTGGACTAACATGGTCTGGGTTCTCCGCACATCTGTCACAGTTCCCACTCCCAGCTGATACCTGGAAATAAACAAAGAAGCTGATACACTAAAAAGTGCGGAATTAGCGTTGCAGCTTCAAGCCTCGGACCAAGTGTCACTGGTGGACACGTAACAAAGAAAAGAATGAAGATATTTCTCAACTCAGGGGAAACTGAGGTTGGAAAGCACAGTTTTTCAAAAATACTACCTCTATTCTAGTAATACAAAGCTAAATGCAAATCAGTGAAGTATTCCTTTAAGAATAAAGACAACAGTGGCAAAAACCATTACGATGCTGCTGTGTTTGTTTAATTCGACCTGTTTTTTTTAATGATTTTATTTTTTCAGATCTTTTACTCATTAAACAGAATCCCAGTAAAGAGCAGTATAGGGCCTTTGACGTTGACTTTCTTTTTTTAATCCCAACTGAGACATGTGATCTCAGATCCACTGTCTGATGATCGAATAACACATTTATCTCTGGAAAATGAATAAATAAAAAAAAAAAACCTGTATATTTTTTGGGTGAAGAGGCCCTTTAAAGAATTGGATTGGATTGGAAACCGCTGAAAGAGGGTGAGGCGCCCTTGAGCCTAGCAGAGGTGGACACACTTCTTCCAATAAATCAATTCCAAACTAGTGCTTGTGTACTGTACAAGGGCAGTATAGTCCAGCTGAACTTCACAGTCGAACTACAACCATAACTCCACTTAACAGTGCATGGAAACATACTGAGTGACTAAACAAACATAATAATATACAGTATATGTGACTTCACTGTCAAGTTCTTGTAGGTGGAGCTCTGAGGAACAATGACGGTGGAAAACCCCCCACAAAAATCTGCCATGCTGCGTCTGACCCAGAGTCCTCAGCCACAGGTCCACTATATTATACCTGCAGCCTGACGCCAGCCTGATTTACTGGTCTGTATTAGAGCTGGAATGGACTCAGCCCTCGACTGGGCTGTAAAATCCACACATTTATGTAGCCAGGAGGGGAGCAGTCGCTGTGGCTCACACTCCTCCACCTCCGTATATGTCCACCCTGCACACTAACCTGTTTCGCCGATCAATAAACCCTCCCTCCCTCCCCGGAGAAGCTGTCTTTACAATGTGCACCGACAACGACGCAACAGCGGCCCTGTACGGTGACAAGCGCGCAGAGGTGGTAAAATACAGGTGTGAACACATTCAAGATGCAGGGAGAGTTTGCCCCCACAAATCACAAGTGAAGTCGGTCATGCATGGACACGAAGGACTGTTACGGCAGCTTGGAAGCATAAAGGATTTCCTGCCCACATTAGACACACATATGTCATCTGTGTGAACAGAAAGGTTTTGCCAAAAGCCACAATCAAAGATCCCAACGCAGATCCACATCAGCACTGACAGCGACTTTTTTACTTGCGCACTTTAAAGGCCCTGCTTTATGTTTGCACATGATCCGTCTCACATACTGCGTCTCACATACCAGAAAGGATGTAAACACTTCATCCACTCCTCTTCCACTCTCCACCGTTCCCTCATTCTTCTTTGTTGGTGTATATATTGGGTTTTGCGTGTAAGCGCCTGCCTCCAAACACAGAATGCAGGCACGGTGGTGCCTCCTTCATAAACAAGGCCCTTGTCTAAAGTACATGGTTTATTCTACTCATTTCTTCCAAATTATTTTTATTTGGAAGAAATTACA